>NW_025227198.1:0-13092 GCF_018294505.1 Triticum aestivum | reverse complement strand
CACAGCCACAGAAATGCTGACGCGTGGATGCCTATTGGTCCCGGTTGGTGCCACCAACCGGGACCAAAGGCCCTCCTGCCTGGGCTCCGCGCACAGGCCACGTGGAGGCCCATCTGTCCCGGTTCTGTATTGAATCGAGACTAAATGGATAGGGCATTAGTACCGACCCTTTAGTCCCGGTTCAGGAACCGGGACAAAAGGCCCTTACGAACCGGGACAATAGGCCCGTTTTCTACTAGTGCTTACAGGTGGGTCTGCCCTATCATAATCCGGCTTAAATTAACCAAACGGCCCTCTGGGTTTCTGAAACAATATGCCAATTGTGTGACAGGTTTTTGCGACAAAATAAGAATAAGTTGTTTTGGGGATCACTGAGAATAAATGGGTAGTTTTATGCTATTTATTCCATGGCAGTGCATTGGATGCATACAAATAACATGCGTGCTCACTAGAATATGATGAAGAGAAAATAAGCATGAGATAGAGTGGGCTCCATGAAAGTGGCACTAGACAGATTTGTGAGTTAAAGTAACTCAAATCATAAATGTCACAATTGTGGCACGGAGTAACATCATCCCAACTTTTTTACACTAAATTTGCTATCCGAAGAAAAAAACCAAAAAAATTAAAACTTGTCATCCAAATAGAAAGTTGTCATGCTTAATAACTAAACATGTCATTCTTTTGTCATCAAAAAATGTTAGGGCGGATTGCTTCATGCCACACAAGTGGCACTTATCATGGTACTAAAGTAATCACTGCATTCTTGCGATTGTGGCAATTCATTCCATGAACTTTACCTTGCCAGATAATGGCGGCCGTTATTCAAGACATTCCAGCTTTGGTATCTCGGACGAGTTTCAATAACTTTTTTTCTTGTACTTGTCTCACTTTTTGCCCGTAAGCAGTTTCAACACTTGGTATGGCTGTAACTTTCTTGTTTAGTTGCTTTTCCCTGTAACTGTAAGTGCTCTTTGTTTTAATCCTGGCAAGTTGATGACTCTCTTTATTCAAAATCTGGCTCAGTCACGAGACTTTTTTCCAATAAAAAGTATGAAAACTACATGTGGACATTCTTTGCTTTTGGGAGGTGTCACGTGATCGAACCCCAATAATGATAAAATATGATGGGAAAATGGGAAAATTTGGGAAGGGTTGACTGAGTACATGTCAACTGCATGTATTCAAAAGAACACTGCCAACAGTTCATAGTTTAGCAAACTTGAACTCCACTCAACCAAAAGATAAAACTGTGCCTCCTCAGTACTCGCCACAACTAACATGTGGGCTGGAAAGTTCCATAAGTTGTGAATTCTTCCCAAATGGAAATAATGACCTTCACCCATGGCATGCTAGTCTATGACACGTGGGTCCAGAACGCTTGCGTTGCCGAGTCACCTAGATTTGCAGAACGAAAGGCTAGTGAGGGGCCGCGTACATAAGACTAGTCACAGTGAAGAGTAAGGGCATCTCCAGCCGCGCCCCCAACAGGCCCTCCCCAGGCGATTTTGCCGCGCCGGCGCGAAAAAAACGGCCCAGTCACGCCCCTGAAGCCCGTTTTTCGCCGGCTCGGGCCAAAACTGGTGCCGGCGGACCCAGGCCGAACCCGGCGCCCTGGGAGGCGCTTGGGGAGCCGGCACAAGCGAAAAAGGCGCGTGGGCCCGCCCTAGCGGTGACCTGAGGGCCTTTTCCCGCCGCTTCTTGACGCTTTTCCCTCACATCTCCTCCGCTCACTCGCCTTCCTCCCGCCATTCCCTCCCTTTCTCCCGCCAAACCCCCACCAACTCGCCTTCCAGTCGCCGCCATGCCGCCGAAGAAGTACGCCATGCCGCGCGCGGCGGCAACCACGACTGGCACCGTGGCCCAGCCGAAGCAGAGGAAGCCGAGGGCGCCGCCATCGAAGCCACCGGGCATGTCGAACGCCGAGTGGAGAGTTGAAGTTCAGCGACGCGACGCAGTCACCACCGACCGGCGGAACAGGGCCATTGCCAAGAAGGCCCTCGACAATGCGGCGCGTGCGGCGGCGTCTTCCTCATCGGTCGACCATGCGGGGATGATGAATCCACCCGTCGTCAGCCACGCCCAGTACTCGCCCTGGGGACAGCAAGGCATCGGATCTCCATGAGGATCATCGTCGCCCGGCTACGCCGACGGCGACGCGCACGGGGGGTTCAACCCAAACGTGACCTTCCCCCATGGCCACCCGCGACGCGCACACCCTCGCCCGCCTTCGTCGGCGTGCAGTACCCTTCATACAACTATTCGACCCGACCACCGGCACGAACCAGAGCTTCGAGACATACTGGGACCGCATCAAGGCCAAGTTCGACGAGCGGAAGCTCGTCGACCCGTACTTCAAAGGCGTCTACATGCAGCGCGGCTCCAAGGCGATGGCAAACCATTGGGGGCGTATCTAGTTGGCGTGCAACAAATGGCATGGAATCGTCGAGGAGGTCGCGGCTCGCCCGGAGAGCAGCGCCAGCGTTGAGGATCAGGTACGCACGCCGTTCGCCCGCATCTCTTCGTCGTCAACGCCCGCCGCCCGCCAACTGTTTGTTCCTCTGCGCAGCTGCTGCGTATGTTCACCATGTATCGGCGCGACAACCAAGACGCCGAGTTCAAGCATCTCCACGTCTACAAGCGCATTGACAAGTGCGAGAAGTGGGCGGAAGTCCGACGTACCCTCAACAAGGCCAAGGATACATATAAGCCGGACGCAACGACTCCGGGCGTGTCAGAGGGGCGGCCGGACGGCCACAAATTGGCAAAGAAGGGGAAAAACGCCGACGCGGCAACCACGCGAGTGCACGAGTCCATCGAGCATTACCTCACCGACGCCCAGGCCCGGGCCGTCCTACGTGAAGAGAAGACCGAGGCGCGGTGGTCGTCGCTGATGAAGAACAGCGCCATCAAGCTCGACCTGCTCCGGACGAACGTCGCCGCGAAGAAGAGGAACACCGACATGACTTTTCTGATGAGCGGGGCGGACATGCTCCAGAGCAACGACGAGCAGCTCAAGGTGTGGTACATGGCGGAGCGCGGCCTCATCCTGAACCAGATGCAGACGGCAACGCCGACGACGCCGACGACGCAAGCTCCCGCGCCCACGACCACACGGACGCCAAGCCCGAACGACACCTCTACATCGCCGCCCAGCAGTGCCGAAGCCGCGCCGATACAGCCCAGCACCGAAGCAGCTCCGACACCGCCGAGCCCGCGCATGCCGACTCCGCCAACGCCTGGAGCCGACCCCGTCGAGTGAATCATTGCGCACGCGAACCTGTGGCGTGTGGCGCTCTGTTTTTTGTAACGCCAGACTACGTCCGATCGCCGGATTTGTGGCGTCTTTTGAGAGCGGAAATGACCAAGTTTAAATTTCCCGCATCCTGGGGCCGGCGCTTGGGGGCGTGACTGGGAGCTAGGTCGCGCCTAGGGGCCGAACTAGCGCCGGCACGCCCCCAGGCCGCTCTATTTAGGCGCCCTGGGGGGCCGAACGGCTGGAGATGCCCTAACATACACATATCCCTAAACTATGTTACTACCTTCATAGTGAGTAGTAACATAAACGTGTTAATATGCAAAGCTTCATTTATTAGGTTATAGACTCATATTACATTGGGACGTGTAATAGTACATTGTCGGAATGTTTAAGCTCATCATCTCCAAATTGCTCAACTAGAGTTTCATGTTCTCCACGAGGCCCGCCAATGAGCTCATGCTCGGAGCACCATCCTCGTCTCGCACTGCCACAACGGAACGCAGGTTGTCCACACCTGCTTTCTGATAAGCCACCGCCCAACCAAACACAATCTAAGCTTTGTACATGGCTACCTACATTGCCTTTCCTGCTTATACATGCTATAACCATGTCGTAAGCTAGAGTTATTATAAGATCTGCCCGATTTTAATTCCAGAGGTGGAATTAGAGCGATGCTAGACTCAGGGACAGATTACGGGGGATTAACGGGGTGGTTAGAGTTGGTTGGTTAAGATTTGTTTAAGTGAGGCAGGCCCCACCACTGAAAATTGGGGGTGGGAGGGGGGGGGGCGCAATTAGAGAAGCGCACTCAGCCGGGCCCGTAAACCTCCGTTGATTCTCTCCATGTGTGTAGTATTATCGGTGAAATTAACTAGCATTTTTTTGACATCGATCTAGTTGGAATGTGTGCTTCTGTATGAGGAGGAATCAGCTGCCCAATTTTACATCTTGTATATATAGTGGTATATGCATGAAACTACATATTCTTTTTCCACCATATAGTTTCAAATGGTAGGTGCTTACTATCTTAATTCATATAACCACCAACTATTTGGAGTTATGATATACACAAAGGGGATGGTGTGCAAAAAATATATATAGCTAGTCAAACCACCAAATGCACACAACGCCCTCGCCCTATAGCTCCCATGGCAGTGTGTCAGATGCAACAAGCATGGGTGCTCATTGGAATATGATGAAGAGAAAATAAGCATGAGGTAGAGTGGGCCAGCTCCATTAACTTGGCGCCAGACAGATTTGCCTGTTACAGTAGATACACCATTCTTCAGATGGCAGCGACTCCGTCCACGATCTTCAGCTTCCTATTGGTGGCGGCTGTTATTCAAGACGTTCCAGGCTTGGTGTCACAGATAGGTTTCCATATCTTCTTTTTCTTTTGCTTGTCTCACCTTTTGGCTGTAAGCTGTTTCAACACGCTGTATCTTTGTTGTTTAGTTTTTTTCCCTGTAACTGCTCTTTGTCGTAATCCCGACGGGTTGATGCCTTTGTTCATTCAAAGTTGGGCTCGCCATGAGACTTTTCTCCAAAAAAAAATTATATGAAAACTCCATCTCGACATGCTTTGCTTTACGGTGGTGCAGTCAAGCGATACAGCCAGTGTGCACGTGGAGGTCTCACGTGATGGAACCATCAAATAATGATAAAATATGATGGCAAAATGGGAAAATTTTGGAAGGATTAATTCTGTATAAGTCAACTGTATGTATTTGAGAAAAAAAACATAAAAAAAACTAGGACTCCTCCTTGACCAAAAGATAAAAATGTGCCTCCTCGGCACTCTCCACCACTAACAAGTGGGCCAGAATGTTCCATGGGTTATGATTTTTTTTCCAAATGGAAATACTGACCTTTACCCATCATGCGAGTCTATGACACATGGCTCCAGAAGGCTTGCTTTGTCGAATCACCTACATTTGCACAAAGAATGGCTGATGAGGGATGTTGTACATAAAGCGAGCTGCGAAGTCACCTGTGTCCACAACGACTCGAAGGTGGTGAGAGGGACCACACGAAGGAACAAGGAAGGACATTGTAGGCAGCCATAAATCCCTGAGAACAAATATAAAGTCGTGTGCATACTCACTGCCAGGGACCTATAGAAGTCACTCCATTCACCAAACTTCTTTCCCCACTCGCACCACACAAGCACCCAGCCACGTTGAATCACTAGTGGCTTAGGGCTAGTCGACTAGTACATATGGTTTATTTTATCCTTCTATGGTAATTAAGTCTATCGTTGAAGAAAAACAATGGCATAAGCAACTAATGTGATAAAGATGTGAGTAGGAGGCATTGGAAAATTCTGGGATAAATCTTTTGACACGGCAGTTCTGTGCCATTGGGAATCAGAGTACATGTTGCTAGAGGCCTGCAGAAATGGTGGCAATGGTGGATCGTGCATGCAACACAATGGGAAAGCTCAACTTTAATGATTCATGTCAATATCTGAGGACGCGGATGGCGCTGCCAGCACTAGAATTGTGCCCAGTAACCACCACCATGAGATCATTCCGGGCATACAACAATCTGCCTGGAAAATGAATTAGCGCCATGTAAAGCATATCCCTAGCCCTCTGGTGGACGCAAAGACCGGTCATTTTGTGGATGGATGGTACTAAAATTATTCACCCCTGTCCAAGAATAACATGGCTGCAGTTGTACGAAGTACATGTCACTCGTGAATGAGACTAAATGAATATTCCATGAAGAGAGATATATTATGCTATTTTTCGTATTAATAGAGTGACAAACAAGGCTATCCGTCCTTTACGTGCCTATAGGCGCACTATGCCACGCAGATCGGTCTGGTTTTGCTGTGTGTCGATGGAGATTTGTAAGGTCTGTGTAGATGATCATAACTATGATTGAGTAACTCAAACCTTCTATTCCCGCGAAAGACAACACATAGGTAAAATAAAGTGAAGCAAACAAACCGATATTTGAAGAATTATATTGTACTTGTATGTACATCGATTGCGTGTGACTGTAGGAAAGGATGTCCCTTTGGATTACATTCTTTTATAGGATTGATGACAAAGAAGTAATTGATACATATATGAGCAATGTAAATAAAAAATGGTGTTTCAAAATATAAATATGTATATTTAATTAGCCTTTGATGTGGAATGTATTTAACTAGTAATTTAAATGAAAACATGGGTTGTAATATCTTTTTTTATGGAGGGTTGTGCTATCTTTTAGGAAGGACCAGAGGAGGAATTGGCTTTCTCATGGGTCATTTTTCTGATCATTAATCACATATATTGTCACTGATTAATTTTTTTTTTCTCAACAACAAAAAAATACAATTTTTTTACAGTGGAAAGCATACCTTTAATTTGTATTGTTAATTAATGATCGCCATGACCATTGCCAGCTTCGGCAAAAGCGAACAAAGCTAGCTCTGTAGCATACTATTAGGTTGCTAAATACAAGCGCATACAATGGGAAGAGTTCTACAGACACACTTTGATCTCCTTACAATATGTAATTAATTAACAAGTGATCTTATCCACCATATCTTGAAGGACTCGGGCGGAGACCCTAAACCTGGCCGCCGGGCCGCCTCCATCCCCGTCCTCCCTTCGATCGCCGCTGGAGGAAGCCGCCAGGCGAAGCCCCGTGCGGTAGACGACGTTGGTCACCTAGCGGCGCCGGGGCGCTTCTCCCGGATCTGGGTCGCGGCGGCGCAGCAGCTCGCCTTCGGCGACGGGGCAATGCGACGGCATGGTAGTGGACGTAGGCGACGGAGCCGCATGGCAACGTGGAAGAGCGGGTGGTGATGGCCGCTCAGCGCGTCCGTGTGGGCGCGTGGCCACGATGGCCATGGCTGCGCTGGCTGGTGGCGGTGGCAACGTTCGTCTTGCATCCCAGGGCGGCGGCGGCCCCAGAAAGTGGCGGCATGTGAAGCTAGGGCCTCCCACAGTGACATGGCATGGTGTTGTCCCTGTCCAAGGAGGATATGCACCGACGATCTCGTGGCTTTGGCCCCGGATTAGTTTGGATCAGAGACAGTGACGAGCGCGTAGGATCCCTCTTGGCGACTCTCATAGTTTGGCCAGGTGGGGTGCGGCCCTCCTCCGAGGCGCTTGTTGTAGCACACACAGGAAGTGGCCGGTGTGCTAGGGCACCCACGGTGGCAGTGCTACTGTGGATGGTCGTCGGATCTGGGTGGCTAGATCTGGGGCTTTGTAGGCGGTCTGGACATGCATAGGTTGTTGGGTTGATTTTCTTTTGACGGATCCAGGTGAAAACCTGGTCTTCAGCTGGTGGTCGGAGCCGGTGATGGTGGCACCCTTGGTGTCATTTCCTTCCTGAAGGAGTCATCGAGGTGAAGCTCTCAACTCGTCCCGATACCTCCGGGGGAAACCCTTGATCAGTTGATCGGATAATGCCAACACTCTTGTGTCGTTCCTTCCTTGGAGGCATCATTCTTGGAGGTGTGCATTGGCTCGATGGACTAGTGGACGGTTTTAGCGGTGGAGCAGTGCTTCAGGGCACACACCAATGACGTGGAGCCTCGAAGGTGTGGTGCGGTAGGGTCTCGGTGAAGGACGTGTGATGATGGTCGCGCATAGGGTGGTGGCGCTGTGTGGTGCCATGGTGGCGTCGACGCAAGGCCTGGTAAGGTCAATGTATCTGTACGTGCTCTGAAGATGGATTGGTTGAAGATGGCAGTGGCGGCCTCTGAGAGTGCGCCGGACCGAGGTGTGCACCAGACCCCGGCAATGCGGCTTGGTTGGGGCATTTGGCTTTGCATGTTAGGCTTTGGTGCGAGACAACCTGAACCCCTCCATACAGTTGGTAGGAGTAGCAAGATATGTTGCTGATATGGTTGTTTCAGTATTACTGATGTATTACTTTGTAAGGTCTTTGTGAACAACTAATAAAATAGTTGCATGCATCTCCAAGATGCAAAGGCCGAGGGTCATCCTCCTTTTCAAAAAAAAACCTTGAAGGCTCTACTAAGGTTTAGGCACTTCGTGTCTTGAGCATCATTCGAGTGAGAAGGGGGCTTGCCCAAGACTATCCTCAAGCATAGTAACATCTAGTACGTTGGAGCACCTTTAAGCAAACACCAATATGTTAGCCATGGCCCCAGACAACTCTCGAACAGTGGGCTCCTCAATCCCTTGGTAGCTGCATTTTCCACAAACGCGATGAACATGCTCCGCTGATACCCGACTTAGACCATGTCTGAACATTATAAGTGATGCTTGATCATGCACACCCATGAGTTCAACTTGGTTGCCCAACAGCTGGAGAAATCTTCTACCATGTCATTGTTTACAAGAATCACGAACGGCCGAGGACTTGATGTTCTCACTTTGCTACCAGAGTCCTTCGGTCTTATGCTTACTATTGATAACTTTCGGTGCCTGGTGTGTGTGGCATCTTGGCACCGAGCCATCCTTAATAAGTTCCACCAATAAGTTTAGAAAAGAACATCAGGTCTGGTAAACACTCCTTTTACTTAATACACAACACGCCTTTTGATTTATCGAGATTTGGCTAACAAGGCCATTGATAGAAGATTGTGTTTCTTTGTTTTTTATTTTGCACCATTTTTTGGTGGTTATGCATGATAGACTGGATGAGCCGAACCTTCAGCTGGTATTTTGAGTTGCTATGATGTTGTGGATCTAATCTTGCAAATACCAAGTGCATATAGCAAAGAGATTCAATAGGATATTCCCTTCCCCACTCTCATTCCATGCATGGAACTGTGTGTGTCAATAAATTCCATACTAAATCACTATCCTTTCTTGAAAATAATAGATGTGACCATCTATAATTCAGAACATAACAAGACTTGTCACACCCGTCATGAAACACAACGTTTCTTTTCGTGAGACAATACTAGGATGAATAAACTAAGAAATAATATAGTAGGATTACATATATTGGTTAAAAAGAGGTGTGTTATAAACAATGTTCTAATGTTTCGTTGGAGCTGTAATCTTCTTGATGTTATGGTACTATTGCCAACCTACTTTGTAATGTGCATCACCCTCTTGAACTGGAGAAAACCAACCATATCATGTCACAATCGGTTGTGTATATAAAGGGACTCCTGAGTAACTGACGAGAAGAAATGTGTCACCAAACATATATGTACTTTGTCCAAAGTAAATTAATTTTGTCATAGAAAACCTAATTTTGTTATTTCGTTTTTTCTACCAGTAATGACGAAGTTATCCCTGGTATGAAAGTGAAGTATTTTGTATGTCAAGCATGCTGGCGTTCTTAAAGAAATAAATGCCACGTTGCAGGCAGCCACAAATCACTGGCAGAAAAAAAATGGTCATGTGCACAAGCACAGCTCGCAACCTATAAAAGGTCATCCAATTCCCTCGCCGCTTGCATCAGACAGACACACGCCGACGCTGAATTACTCAGAGTCACTAGAGTAGCCAGCGAGTAGGCTCGCATTGCCTCTTATTTTTCTCTTTGTAGCGATTAAGGCTCTCAATGATGACAACGCATCGTAACGGCCTACATATGTCACTCGGAAGATAAAGATGTGAATGAGCGGCATCGGAAAAGTCTCGTATGCAAACATGTGGTTTTGCGGTGGGGTAGCAGAAGAGTAGCACCGCCACAAACAAAACAAATAGTCATCCTGGTCTACCAAGGAATGTTGCTATCCAGTGCCTGTCGGCCTAGCATGCCGGTGGCCTAGCTCTGCCGCTATCCAATGCCTGCACACACAGCGAACATTGCAATTCAAGCCCGTCGATATCCTGGACACAGTATGAGCTCGGGCGAGCAACGAGAAAGGATAGCAGGCCCGTATACCACTGGTCTGGGCTCAATCACAGCGGCTCAATCACTATAACCTGACTGGAGACGTGCGAGAGTTGTCACAAGTTGCCCGTGTGGAGTAGAATATCTGGGCCGAAGGTGAAAAAAATAGAAAGAAAAGAAACAATTCTAGACGGACAAGATGGTATAGATTCAAACAGAGATATCTTAAGCCACTAAAACGTATATTTTATGAAAACCACTCTAAAATAGTTAGATATAAAACATGACTTCTGCAATAACGACCTCAGCTCTCTCAAATCTGAACAGCGGTGATGCCTCATGCGCTCTTGGTTTATAAGCTAGATCCTCTAATTTGAGGGGATGTTTTGCAAAATCATTGTGCATATCTATTGCATGGAATCCATAATCGCGTGTATGCAGGAGACATGATGATACATCACTACTAGATTCATGTTGAGCCATTCACTTTTGTTTTCGAGGAGAGTTGAGAAATTCACAATTTTTTGTTGTTGAGAAATTCACAGGTGGAGCAATGATAAATGACATTAAAACTTATTAGGGCATAATGCTTGGTGGAGGCTTGCTAACAGTTGCCCGGCCTGACCACCTCCTTGGGGTTTGCATGTACGTCGTATGGTTGGCATTACTCTTGAATGCCCCTCGTCTTGCGTGATCCATGGTTAATGAACGTCTTTGCTCATCGTTGCTTTGTCCGGCTATAGATGACCTGGACAACGATTTCTCATCCGAGTTGTCGAAACTAGCAGATAATTAAAACCATCACAATAGTAAGTAGACAATGCCTTTGACAATGTAGCAACGTAAGTCTGTCGTTCTTGAGCCCAACAAATAAACGTCAGGTCAAGAGTTTTCATCCCTAACATGAAGAGGTGCTTCATCAACATCTTGATGACAGATCGATCGGTAGTTGCATTCGCCAGTACTCCACGCCAGGTCAAAACAATACTAGCAGATTGGTGGGACGTTTCGCACTTAAGACAAATGTCACAACCGTCTAGTGACCGCTCAAGTCTCGGTGCAGATCTGGCCGCTGCAACTACACAATGGTGTGAGTCACACCCCAACATCCACCATACCATTGGCGCCGCCGCCCCAGTGCTAGATGTCGGTGGAGCATCGCCGGTGTGCCCCTTACACATCAGTGCTGGAGGTTGTCGTTGACGCCACGAACCTCCTACGATGGCCGCTACACTCGCGCTAGATCTTCTTGTCATGGTCGTCAAGGGCTATTGCCCCTGTCACAATGACTAGTGGAGGCCACCGCAATCGTTACATGTGTCGCTGTAATGAATGACGTTATGGTCGGACGCCGCCATCGAAGCATCATCTCACATCGTTGGATTCCAGCAGAGAGATCTCAGAACACTTAAATGTATATTTTATGAAAACCGCCTTATAATAGTTAGATATAAAACATGAGTTCTGCAATAACGGCCTCAGCTCTCTCAAATCCGGACAGCGTTGACGCATCATGTGCTCTTGGTTGTACAAGATCCTTTAATTTGAGGGGAAGTTTTATAAAATAGTTGTGCATATCTACTCCATGGAATCCATGAAGGAGAGTATATAGAATTCAGAGTGCCTAGACTGCTCTCTACCATCACGTCAAGAAATCTGTAAATTTCAGACCGCTCGAGAGGCCATGTGGCCACAATCACTACTGGAAAAAATATATGCACCGAGTGTTTTGGCATATGCCGAGAGGCAACGCAAGGATGTCGGGATCTCGGCAATCATGATTAGCCCGAGAGCTGCAGTCCGCGAAGAGCAGCACATGGCAAAGACATGCCGTTGCCGAGACAACGCTAAAATGTACACTGGATAGAGAAAAGACTCGGCGAACACGACATACGCCAAGAGCCGAACAGTAAGGGCATGTCCATTGCATAGACGCTTGGGTAGACGCTTATGGATAATAAATAAAAGGATTATCCTCAGGCGCTCGTGTAAGAGCCTTGACCTACAACGCTGAGATGCTTCGAGACGCTAGTTCACCTAGGCAAAACCAGCTACTCGTGAACTGTAGGCGCCTGCTGCCAAGTCTAGCATCTGTGCCTTGGAGGCGCCAGGATTTTTTCTCTGCACAGACCAAACGGCCAGGATTTTGGTCCCTAGCGCCCATGATAAGCATCGCGTTGTACATGCCCTAAACATACAACAATAAGTTACCACGTGATATATTCTTTCGCGGCTAATGGCTCCATGACAATAGCGTATTTTTGCCGAGAGCTCATATCAGGAACTCGGGATATATTTTCAAATAATCATTTTCTTTCGGTCATTTCCACATGGGCCCACATGTCATTGACACATTCTTCCATGTCTAGTCAGTAACCAAGTGAACACACCCTGGCCCACTTGTTACACACTGTTTCTGGTAATTATTTTCTTTTAATAATTTAAATCTAGAAATGTTTAAATATTTCAAATCTAATTCAAATTCATACCTATGATGTTTTTGCCGAGTGTTGATGCTCTCGGTAAAGAAATTTAGTTGGCAATATAAGTCAGGTTCCATCTTTGCCGAGGGCTGCCTGTCGGCTAAAATTATTCTTTCGACTGGGGCTCTCGGAAGCGCCCGATCTGCCGAGAGCTGCCTCTCAGCAAAGGCTTCGTTTCCGAGTGGTGCTCATGGGAATATATTCCGGTGCTGCTGTTGTCAATTTATCTCTTATTTAATCACTGCAATTGAAAACATATTCTGGTCGCTTTATTTTGGCCGAGAAATTCCCATTGTTCTAGGCAAAGTGTATGCCAAGTTGCTAACGGACGATTCCCGACAAAGTTTTGTTTGCCTGAGGGGTGTATACACCGAATGCCCTTTTCCCGAAACTGTTCTTGGGAAACGCATTGTTGGCCCTTCACCGAGTCCGAGTGTCAGTCCGTGACACTCGGCAAACCAAGCGTTTTGATTAGTGAATTCTTACCTATGCAAACACTCACAGCTCATAACCAACCATATGGTAGTCAGGGTGGTCCATGGCCTGCCTGGGATTCGGCCCATTAGTTCAATACTTCGGTTT
>NW_025227197.1:47520-51234 GCF_018294505.1 Triticum aestivum | reverse complement strand
TGATTGTTTTCTTGAGTCGTCTAAAAGGAAACAGATGTAAGTAATAAATGTTTTTGAATTATCTTAGGAAATCATGGTTTGTTATATTAGAATACGTACCAAAGAGGTTAGCATCTAAGCTCTTGTTAGGAAGATACTCATATATCAAGAGCTTTTCATCTCCCTCACTACAACATCCAAGAAGTCGAACCAAGTTTCTATGTTGCAATTTTGCAATTAGAATCACTTCATTCCTGAATTCTTTTGTTCCTTGTTGAGAATCTCTACTGAGCCTCTTTACTGCGACTTCTTGACCACCTAACAGTCCCTAGAGAAATATAGATTTGAGATCTACATACGAGAATATCACTTACAAAATCTGGAAGCAATAGCAAGAGCTGCATATTAAACAAGCTACCTTGTATACTTTTCCAAAGCCTCCTTGTCCAATCATGCATCCTTCCGAAAAATTTTGGGTAGCGAGGACAATTTCTTCTAATTTCACGAATGCCAATGCTTGATCATGAGAAGTGTTTTCGTTCCCAAATTCATCGAAGGTACTTATACCATCCAATCTTAGATTCTTGTGCTTTCTCCATCTTCTGTTCTTGCCTGCACCTACACAATGGTATAGTCATTTCCCCTCTATAAGATGCGTACCATTGGCACAAGAAAGAAAATGTTGTATTTGATCCCGGGAATTGTTGATTTCATTGTTATTCCCTTCATGAACTTGCATAACAAGAGGAAATAACAGACGTGGCAAGTGCCACCATGTCAAAATCGTGGGACGGACAATATGGCTGTCACCTGACATAGTGCACGCACAACCCTCGAGTCTATAACACCCGAACTTGACCTCTCTTTGTTTTTTCAAACCCCATCGACATATAATATGAAGCATGAGCATGAAACGAAAATACACTATGGGTCATGGTGCCAGGCGAGGTCCATATCTTCACTGTTCAATCCTCTAAGATTCGTGTTTTGTTCACCCTCGTGCTCATGTGCTGCTCCATGCACGTGCACAATAGTTCATCGGTTCCTCCATGGTATCTGAGATCCAATCATAATTAGGATCATCAGATTGTTGTTTGGGCGGGGGACATGTCAATTTTGTTGGGCATTTCATATTTATTTATGGTATGTGTATCATCGAATAGGGCCAATGCTGAACAGAACAGCCTTCATTGCTCTCCTGGCAGCAAAATCATGCTAGCAGATTAGTGCCTCTGATGAATCAGTAATAGGGCCAAACGTGTGGCCATGTGATCGTCTTACCAAGCAATGACTAAACAACGCTCCCAGTTTCTAAATTCCAGCTCTGTTCGCTCTGAAATCCTGCTACAGTACTAGATATATTTGTCCCAGATGGTTAGTCCCTCCATTTAGGGCTCTTGTAATTCACAAGTCTTCATGTTCATGTTAATGGCCGGTAATAATAGCCACTCAATTAGCTAAGTATGCATCTCGTACTGGTATTTTAGGAGTAAATAACTTTCCAATGTAAAATCGTGGCGGTCAGCACCCACAATCAGTAATCGTTCCGTGATTTAAACTCGCCTCTCGATGAATTGCACTTAATGTCATCTGCATTTATTGGGTCTGACATGAGCCATATCCTATGAGTATTCGTTGAATTCCCACTACTTTATCTCTAACGTATTCTATTAATGTCTATAATAAGCATCAATCTAAATGCATGTGCGGAGGGACTCGATTTCATCCTCGCTTGTCGCCGTGTCCCAAAAATCTGCACCGGAGCATGGAACCACTACGATCGACATGTAGAGAATCTACAACCATATGTGCATGTGGACTCCATCTTAGTTGATAGTTTTTTTTAAAAAAGGAGTATGCACCCTCGGCCTCTGCATTTGGACGATGCATACGGCCACTTTATTAATTATTAAGCACAAAAAACCTTACAAAGAAGTACATCAGTAAGCCTGAAGTCACCATCTAGGCAACATCTATCGCTTCTCCTACCCCCTTGATGCAGTGGTGCAGAATGTCCGAGCCTAATACCAAACAGACATCGCACCAAATCCTAACATCTAATGCCGGATGCCCCATCCTAGCCACATACCGGGACTGGGTCACAAGCTGGTTCGGCGCACTCACCGAGGCTGCCGCCGCCTTCTTCCACCGATCCATCTCCAGAGCAGGTACTGACGCACAGACCTTGCCAGGTCTGCCGTCGACCCCACCATGGCGCCAGACAGCTCGACCACCCTGCGCTCGTCCATCCAGCCACATCCGTCGTCGATATGCAGTTGCACCATGCCGCCACCACTCGTCGTCAATGACGCGGTAGATACAACGCCGCACCACCTGGCAACCTCCACACCATCGCCACCGCTGGAGCTACTCGGAGCCTACCATCCACAACATCTCTCCCCCAAATAGCAGTTCCTCCCAAGACGGTGCCTCCATGGAGGATACGACGCGCAGGACGCCGCCACCGCCCAATCCAGACTGAATTTTGGACTTTCGTCCGGGAGCGGTTCGGGGGTGGATAGGGGGGACCTCAGCTTCGCCTCCAGGAAGGGTAACAGCGTCAAGTGACGTCGCCAATGCCGGGCCGAACAGGCCGACCAAAGTTTCCTCCGGTCCCCATGCTATGCCACCAAACCTCGATGTACTCCGGATCCGGCAAGCCACGATCCGAAACCCGCGAAGATGAAAGAGCCATGGGGCTCAACCCACCAGAAAGGAGGATCGAGAAGAACTCCTTGTAGATCTCCAGACGCCGAATCCAATGATCTGACGTGGCCAGCAACGATCATCACCACCCCGCGGCGGCCGACGGAGTCCGAAGAAAGGATCCAGATGGATCCGATCTGGATCCGGTGGCACCCGCGACCACCGGTCAGGCAAACGCAGCCACCACCTCACGACACGCAGGTCGCCACCGCCGCGCCACGCACGACGCCGATGGGAGACCCGCCCGCCGCGCCGCCGGACCCCACGTTCACCCGGCGTTCCTCCGAATCCCGCTGTCCCGCGCCAGCCAAGACGGAGAGGATGGGGAGAAGCCCCGCCGCCGCCTAGCCGGCCAGGCTTCGCCCGGTGGCGCTATGGACGGCGTCGAGGAGGGGGAGAGGAGGAGGAGACTCGAGGGGCGGCGGCTAGGGTTTTCCCCCGGGTCGCCCGCGGGGGCGACGTGAGGGGCGAGGCAGGGCTAGCCCATCTTAGTTGATATAGTAGATTGCACGTTAATGTTACATCCCATGAAGTATAAACCGCACATTAAACCACGTCAAAATTATTTTCTCTAGTTTTACATATTCAAGGGGCTTACATGTTTATTGAAACTAAAGTATATTGTGGTACTAGAGGACAAATTCTAAGTTTATGTATTCAAATCAGCATTCTGGTCGTCAGACACAACTTTTTTGTAAGGAGATTCAACTAAACATACCTTTGCATTTTAACCATGCAAGAGAGATGCATATGAGTACGAGAACACCACTGCCTAAAAACGACAGCACAATCCTGACCGCATTAATCTTTCTATGTTTACCTGCGTCATACAAAAATATCATAAAATATGAATGACTGATAAAAGTACAAGTTTTTTATTAGCAAAGACAAAACCAATTGTAGAAATGACAAAACCAGTAGTAGAAAGCCAGAAAAATTGAAAGTTGCTACCACCTGCCGCATCCATGCCTGCAAGTCGGAGATAGAGTGTCTCGCCGCCTATGCCTACCTTTCCGGTGTCAACCCCCG
>NW_025227197.1:44480-46874 GCF_018294505.1 Triticum aestivum | reverse complement strand
ATCACACCCGTGCAGCTGCTCCTTCCGCTGGCATCCTGCCAAGAACCTGCCGCTAGTCCACTCCTCTTTGTTTGTTGGCTCGAAGCCATCAAGACACTTGCACATTGGGACTGGTGCCGCCGTCTCATCGCAGTAGCCATACGGGCCACAGTAACCATGGAGGTTGCATTCAACAGCTGGCCACTTCATAAGGACAACCCACGCCGACAAGTTGCTACTCCAGCTCTTGAGGTAATACTCACCTGAGTAGGTCAGCACTGACCTTGTGAGTGGGGCGCCCTCAGAGAGGCTATATGTGCCATAGATCTCATCACCGTTGTCGACCACGGCGATGTACATGATAAGATCACTAAAACTCATTGTCCCTGCTAGCTGTTTTTGGCTGACGCTAGTCACTTGGATCCCCGTCCAGGGATTGCCACGGGTCACCAAGCTCTCCCCGTCCCACAGGAATACTTGGAGGGGTGTGTCTGGGTCGCCACCGTAGGAGAAGCGCCCTGGAGAGGGATCGTTGGGGCCCTTCCAGGAAACCAGACGATCCCCAGTACCGTTTGTGCTGTATTTGATCCGCATCTTCATCCCCGGGAGGAGCGTGTCTGTGCGGTGGTCGAAGCTCTGCCACACTGTGGTGCCGTTTGACAAGCGAATGATGAGGTTGCCGGTGTTCAGAAGCACCGCCGTCGGGGTAGATGAGCCCGGGGAAATAGTTGTCACGTTGGCCCTCGTCCAAAGGATACGGACACTATTGTTAGCTTCGGAGATAATGAGATTGGAGGTGTTGGTGAGGGAGAGCATGGGTGCAAAGGAAGTGATGTTGGTGACTGGGGTTTCACGGTTCGCAACCCACACAACTGTGAACTCAGAGATGTTGTTGTACCATATACCAAGGTACAGCTTGGCTGGAGTGGAGTTGGAGGGGTTGAAGAAGCCCAAGGAGAACGTGCCACCATCGGAGATGATGGTGTTGCCGGGATACAGCGACTTGCCAGGGACAAGCCGGTCGTCCGAGCCGCACAACGGCAGGAATAAAATGATCAGGGCCACGGTGCAGAGAGCCCGAGAATCCATCAATCGACAATGCAAAAATCTTCGTTACTAAGCAGTAACTAGCTGTAGGCTATATATAGTTGCTGCCAAATGGAGATAGCACTTGCATCGAACCTTGGTCTACAAGTAAATATGTTTTCACGAACACAGGAAAGCAGCTTCCACGAAAGTTCTATCGCAGAAGCAAACGATTGAATAATGGAAAGTTGAGGGATTCAAGAGTTGGTTTCAAAGTCTGAGTGCGTAGTTTATAATTCAGCTGTCCACACTGAAATTTGGATGCCACCATCACTGCTGACTAGATAGCCATGTTTTTTCTACTTTTTCTACATTATGTTTTTGAAATGACTAAAAGACGCACACATAATACTTACGTAGTCGCAGACACATACTTAAGAGAAGAGTCATGTAGTTTCAAAATTAACAAAGTTACAATATGGATGTATTGCTAGCAACAAGGAAATCACCCACCACGAAAAGAAAAATTTGCATTAGTTAGTCATACAGATCGAGTCAAACATAACGTTCGATCAGTCTCGGTGGTGGCTGAAAAATATAATTCACCTCCTAACCTTCTAACCAATGATTGATTTTTGACTAGTAGCTATTGACCGAGACATTGACCTATACTGACCCGGCCACGATCATATATGGTCCAGCTCCGACGCGGCTATTGGGTCCCAGTATTTGAAGTTGTTGGTCAAACCTACAGGCAGATGCGTGCAGTACCAACAGAAAATGTAGTACTTCCATTCTCAGACTGAATTTTCTACAGTTTTAATGTGCAGACTGAATATTCTCTTCCTCGTCATGTAACAGCTGAAAAACAAAAAGAACCTGTATAGTTTAAAAAGAAAAACTTTGCAGATGGGTGATGGAGCTACAAGCCTACAAATGGATTGTACCACCATAAGACCTACTTATGAAACAATTTTGAGCTATTTCATGAAACTTTTGTTATTAAGTGTTCTTTCATGGAATGTATTTTCTAGTATGGAAGACGGATAGCTGACCTATCTTCCCTCTAGAAGAGTAATAATCAGAATGTTCATTGAATTTTGATTTTTACATGTTCTACCTACCTATCAGTTAGCTACTTATTTTGATCTTCGCCAACTACCATAGTTGATTTCTGCTCACGACACGATGGTTTCTCCTTTGGGACACGTTTGCTGAGAAGGGTGTGATGATGGTGTTTATGCTTATTTTATCATCATCTTAGACTAGCAGTTGCAGATGAACGCATGCTTTTCAGTTTTCACACCCATCAATATGTTTATCTAAACTCGAAACGTTGAATGTGACGCCCAAATTTCGTCGGACTGCATCATTCTATCCTACAATTCT
>NW_025227197.1:0-44470 GCF_018294505.1 Triticum aestivum | reverse complement strand
TTCTTGGCCCTCTAGAAAAAGGAAAATATCTCTCACCTGATTGCATGTATCTCTCCCTGTATAGAAAAAGGAAACTATCTCTCTCATGATTATGTGTATCTATTTCTTTTGCCTAAATGATTTACTTGCCCCTAATGAACGAAATTAACAAGGGTGATTTTGTCCTAAATTTCATATAATAATGTGCCTTGGTCACTACCAAAAATAAGACACCTTACATAAATGAATGGAGTATAAATGTAAGTACTTTACTGTGCAAAATGACATAGCTAGCAATACCTACAGAAAAGGAATGAAAACATTGGAAGATAACGACCTCCAACTAACTGATACATTGCCATTTTGTTTCTTTAACGAAATGTTTTTAATTACGTATAAGACTAATCATAATCATTCTACCGCCCTTATATATCCGTAAGAGTAAGATTGTTCATGGAGTTTTGTATGCCTACCCCGGTTTCTAAATTTCCTTTTTTACCATGCAAAACATGCGCTCTGCTGATTTCATTAAGATAGGAAAAAGAAATAGAATACAGAAGTTATTTACAAGGGATTTTTTTGAAAAGATTTAGAAGGGACTAGCTATAGAAAACTACATGTTGGACATTACCTATGCTGCTCAAGGTCACTGTTGGGGAACGTAGTAATTTCAAAAAAAATCTTACGTCACACACAGGATCATGGTGATGCATAGCAACGAGAGGGGAGAGTATGTCTACATAACCTCGTAGATCGAAAGTGGAAGCGTTATATCAACACGGTTGATGTAGTCGTACGTCTTCACGATCCGACCGATCCAAGTACCGAAAGCACGGCACCTCCGAGTTCTGCACATGTTCGGCTCGGTTACGTCCTCGCCTTCTCGATCCAGCAAGAGGGGCGAAGTAGTAGATGAGTTCCGGCAGCACGACGGCGTGGTGACGGTGTTGGTGAATAACAATCTCCGCAGGGCTTCGCCTAAGCACTACGAAAACTATGACCGAGGATAAACTAGAGGGGATGGGGTAGCCGGCACATGGCTTGGTGTTTCTTGATGTGTCTTGGGTGCTACCCTACCCCTCTATTTATATGTTGAGCCTTGGGGTCGAAACTTGGAGTAAAAGCCTCCACAAAATCGGTTTCACCCGAAAGGCAAGAGTCCTTCTCGGACTCCAGGGCCAGACGCCAGGGTCCTTGGCGTCGTCTGGCCCCTGGACTCCGCAAAACTTCCTTTTGCGCTTTCCAAAAACCTTGTGGGCTTTGCCCTTTGGCCCAAATAAAGTGTTCTCGTACCCAAACATTTCGGGAAACATCCGGAACCCCTTCCGGTGAATTCTGGAACCCTTCCGGAGCCCAAACGCTATTATCCCATATATCAATCTTTATCTCCGGACCATTGATAACCCACAAGTATAGGGGATCGCAACAGCTTATTAGGATAGAGTATTCAACCCAAATTTATTGATTCGACACAAGGAGAGCCAAAGAATATTCTCAAGTATTAGCAACTGAGTTGTCAATTCAACCACAGCTGGAAACTTAGTATCTGCAGCAAAGTGTTTAGTAGCAAAATAATATGATAGTGGTGGTAGTGGCAACAAAAGTAAAGACAGCAAAAGTAATATTTTTGGTATTTTGTAGTGATTGTAACAGTAGCAACGGAAAAGTAAATAAGCGTAAACCAGTATATGGAAGACTCGTAGGCACCGGATCAGTGATGGATAATTATGCCGGATGCGGTTCATCATGTAACAGTCATAACATAGGGTGACACAGAACTAGCTCCAGTTCGTCAATGTAATGTAGGCATGTATTCCGTATATAGTCATACGTGCTTATGGAAAAGAACTTGCATGACATCTTTTGTCCTACCCTCCCGTGGCAGCGGGGTCCTATTGGAAACTAAGGGATATTAAGACCTCCTTTTAATAGAGAACCGGAACAAAGCATTAGCACATAGTGAATACATGAACTCCTCAAACTACGGTCATCACCGGTAAGTATCCCGATTATTGTCACTTCGGGGTTAACGGATCATAACACATAATAGGTGACTATAGACTTGCAAGATAGGATCTAGACTCTCATATATTCATGAAAACATAATAGGTTCAGATCTGAAATCATGGCACTCGGGCCCTAGTGACAAGCATTAAGCATAGCAAAGTCATATCAACATCAATCTCAGAACATAGTGGATACTAGGGATCAAACCCTAACAAAACTAACTCGATTACATGATAAATCACATCCAACCCATCACCGTCCAGCAAGCCTACGATGAAATTACTCACGCACGGCGGTGAGCATCATGAAATTGGTGATGGAGGATGGTTGATGATGACGACGGCGACGAATCCCCCTCTCCGGAGCCCTGAACGGACTCCAGATCAGCCCTCCCGAGAGGTTTTAGGGCTTGGCGGTGGCTCCGTATCATATAACGCGATGATTTCTTCTCTCTTATTTTTTTTCTCGCCAAAAGCAAATATATAGAGTTGGAGTTGGCGTCGGAGGGTCAACAGGAGGCCCAAGAGGTAGGGGGCCGCGCCCTAGGGGGGGCGCCCCCCACCCTCGTGAGAAGGGTGTGGGCCCCCTGGTCTTCATATTTGGCGAGGATTTTTTATTATTTTTTCTAAGACCTCCCGTGGAGTTTCAGGTCATTCCGAGAATATTTGTTTTCTGCACATAAAACAACATCTTGGTAATTCTACTAAAAACAGCGTCAGTCCGGGTTAGTTCCATTCAAATCATACAATTTAGAGTCCAAAACAAGGGCAAAAGTGATTGGAAAAGTAGATACGACGGAGACGTATCAACTCCCCCAGGCTTAAACCCTTGCTTGTCCTCAAGCAATTCAGTTGACAAACTGAAAGAAAGAAAAACTTTTACAAACTCTGTTTGCTCTTGTTGTTGTAACTATGTCAAGGCAGCATTCAAGTTTTCAGCATAGATCATAACTAACCACACTTGCAATAATTCTCAGTTCTCATCATTACTCATACCAATAGCATAATCAACTAGCAAGTCATAATAATAAATCTCGGATGACAACACTTTCTTAAAACAATCATAATATGATATAACAAGATGGTATCTCGCTAGCCCTTTCTGAGACCGCAAAACATAAATGCAAAGCACCTTTAAAGATCAAGGACTGACTAGACATTGTAATTCATGGTAAAAGAGATCCAATCATAGTCATACCCAATATAAATTAACAGTGATGAATGCAAATGACAGTTGTGCTCTCCAGCTAGTGCTTTTTAATAAGAGGGTGATGACTCAACATAAAGTAAATGGATAGGCCCTTCGTAGAGGGAAGCAGGGATTTGTAGAGGTGCCAGAGCTCGGTTTTGAAATCGAGATAAATTGTATTTTGAGCGGTATACTTTCATTGTCAACGTAACAACTAAGAGATGGCGATATCTTCCATGCTAAACACATTATAGGTGGTTCCCAAACAGAATGGTAAAGTTTATACTCCCCCTCCACCAACAAGCATCAATCCATGGCTTGCTCGAAACAACGAGTGCCTCCAACATACGTGAGGTCCCAGGGGGAGTTTTGTTTGCAATTAATTTTGATTTAGTTTGCATAAATCATGGGACTGGGCATCCCGGTGACCAGCCATTTTCTCGTGAGTGAGGAGCAGAGTCCACTCTTGAGAGTAACCCGCCTAACACGGAAGATAAGGACAGCCTTTGTTGATACATGAGCTATTCGAGCATACAAAATAGAATGCTTATTTGAAGGTTTAGAGTTTGGCACATACAAATTTACTTGGAATGGCAGGTAGATACCGCATATAGGAAGGTATGGTGGACTCATCTGGAATAACTTTGGGGTTTAAGGGATTGGATGCACAAGCAGTATTCCTGCTTTGTACAAGTGAAGGCTAGCAAAAGACTAGGAAGCGACCAACTAGAGAGCCACAACAGCCATGTATATGCATTAAAATTAATAAACATTGGATGCAAGCATTAGTAGGATATAATCCACCATGAGCATAAATATCGTGAAGGCTATGTTGATTTTGTTTCAACTACATGCGTGAACATATGCCAAGTCAAGTTACTTAAATCATTCAAAGGAGGATACCACTCCATCATAATCATCTCAATAGCATGTTGGCATATAAGGTAAATCATTATAACTCATAGCTAATCAAGCATGGCACAAGCAACTCTGATCTCTAATTATCATTGCAAACATGTTTATTCATAATAAGCTGAATCAAGAACGACGGGCTCATCATATTTACAAAAACAAAAGAGGTCGAGTTCATACCAGCTTTTCTCATCTCAGTCAGTCCATCATATATCATCATAATTGCCTTTCACGTCCATGACCGAACGGTGTGAATAATAATAAGAGTGCACGTGCATTGGACTAAGCTGGAATCTGCAAGCATTCAATAAACAGGAGAAGACAAAGCAATATGGGCTATTGGTTAAATCAAGAATAATGCATATAAGAGCCACTTCAACAATTTAATTATGGTCTTCTCAAGTTGACCCCCAAAGAAAAGAAAAAAAAAACTATTTACACGGGAAAGCTCCCAACAAGCAAAAGAAGAATGGGAAATATTTTTGGATTTTCTTTTTAATTATTACTACTACAGTAGAGAAATAAACTACTACTAATTTTTTTGGTTTTTCTTAAGGTTTAACAAACACACAAGAAGAAAGCAGGAAAAAGAAAATAAACTAGCATGAATATTACAGTGAAAAAGTATGAGCACCGACATCTAGCAATGAGTGTGTGTGAACATAAATGTAATGTCGGTGAAAAATATGTATTCCCCCAAGTTTAGGCTTTTGGCCTAAGTTGGTCTATGGCCACGGCTGGCCTGGCGGATATCCATAATAATAGTTGTTGGGTCGTACTGTGAGGAGGAAGGATAGTTGGGATCATACTGATGTGCAGCGGTTATCGCCTGCTGAGCTGCAGCGTGGAGACGGGCTGCCTCCGCTCTCCTCTCGTACTCTTCTGCCTCCTCTCTGGTAATAACATATCTTTCTTTTGTCTATGAATCAAAGAAGGCAGGAGCAGGGAGAGTAATACGGAAAACACGTCGTTTATCAAAAAATAAGCGATATAAGAGAGGTGATTCAGGCCTCTCGACAAACTGGTGCGAAGCCATAGAGTTATAATTTAAATATGCAGGAGGAAACTCCATATCACCCTCATGAATGTCTATTTCAAGAAAATGAGCTAAGCGGGTTGCGTAAATTCCTCCAAAGAAATCTCCATTATATCTATTATGATGCAACCTACGAGCTACAATGGCTCCCATATGATAAGATTGATCTCCTAACACAGCACTCCTAAGAATGCTAAGATCAGGGACACACATGTGACATGCTTCATCCTTAGCATTTATGCATCTACTGATGAAGAGAGCAAAATAATGTATAGCAGGAAAGTGAATGCTCCCAATGGTAGCCTGCGTTATATCTCTGGATTCCCCCACAGTTATACTAGCAAGAAAGTTTCTAAATTCAGATTTAGGAGGATCCCTAATACTACCCCATGATGGAAGTTCGCAAGCAGAAGTGAAATCCTCTAAGTCCATGGTATAAGATTTTTCATAAAGATCAAACATGACTGAAGAAGAATTACGCGAAAATGAATACTCAAACCTCCTCACAAATGAACTTGTGAGATCATGATACCGGGGGCATTTGTTAGCCTCAAAATCCTCAAGACCGGCATTGCGCAAATATGCTTTGAATTCTTCTTTAAGTCCCGCACGGTCCATAAAATTTTCCGACGGCCAGTCGCAAGGCCATACTGGAGCGTCTCTTGGTGGATCCTCGTCAGCATCGCGCATAGCAATCCTGGGTCCTTACTTCTTAGAGGAACCACCTTGGAACATCTTCCTAAACATATTGTTTTTCTCTGAAAAATTCTGAAATTTTTAGTAACTTCAAAATAAAAGTAAACCAAACTCAATAAAACTGATAGTAACTACTCCTACAAGTGCCTAGAGCCTATATCAAGCATTAGAACTACTTGGAACCATATAAATTTGACATGCAATCTCAAGAACATGGTCACCTATGCAGCACAAATTTGCAAAGAATAAAGCACTAGAACAAAAACTAATTGGACCAATGGAGAAGTCACATACTATGGAACAATCTCCTCAAGCAGTTTTGCGAGAGGTGCTTTGAGCAAGGAGATCAAAAATCACAGCAAAAGTGTCTGGAACTCGTGCTTGAGTTGGTTTTCCGGGTTTGTGTGAGATAAAGGAAGAAGATGGGTGCTGGGATAAGTGGAGGAGGGCCATCGTGGGCCCATGAGGCAGGGGGCGCGCCCTATAGGGGGGGCGCCCACCACCCTCGTGGCCAGGTGGCAGGTCCTCCCGCGGTAATTTTTGCACAGTAAATTCTCAAATATTCCCGAAAAAATCATATTAAATTGGCATGGCATTCTGAGGACTTTTATTTTCGGGATATTTTTATATTGCACGGATAAGTCAGGAAACAGACAGAAAATACTATTTTTTACTTTATTTAATATAAATGACAGAAAGTAAAAGTGGGGTACAGAAGTTTGTGCTTCTAGTTTCATCCATCTCATGCTCATAAAAAAGAATCCACTAACAAGGTTGATCAAGTCTTGTTAACAAACTCATTCCGATAATCATGAAACCGGAGAAATTTCGAATAACACTAAGTTACCTCAACGGGGATATGCACGTCCCCAATAATAAGAATATCATATTTCTTCTTGACAGTAGGAAGAGGAAATTCAAAACCTCCAAATATAATTGATGGAATTTTTCCAATATAGTTGATACTATGAACTTGAGGTTGTTTCCTCGAAAAGTGTACCATATGCTCATTGCCATTAACATGAAAAGTGACATTGCCTTTGTTGCAATCAATAACAGCCCCTGCAGTATTAAGAAAAGGTCTTCCAAGAATAATAGACATACTATCATCCTCGGGAATATCAAGAATAACAAAGTCCGTTAAAATAATAACGTTTGCAACCACAACAGGCACATCCTCACAAATACCGACAGGTATAGCAGTTGATTTATCAGCCATTTGCAAAGATATTTCGGTAGGTGTCATCTTATTCAAGTCAAGTCTACGATATAAAGAGAGAGGCATAACACTAACACCGGCTCCAAGATCACATAAAGCAGTTTTAATATAATTTCTTTTAATGGAGCAAGGTATAGTAGGTACTCTGGGGTCTCCAAGTTTCTTTGGTATTCCACCCTTAAAAGTATAATTAGCAAGCATGGTGGAAATCTCAGCTTCCCGTATCTTTCTTTTATTAGTAATGCTATCTTTCATATATTTAGCATAAGGGTTCGTTTTGAGCACATCAGTTAATCTCATACGCAAAAAGATAGGCCTAATTATTTCAGCAAAGCGCTCAAAATCCTCATCATCCTTTTTCTTGGATGGTTTCGGAGGAAAAGGCATGGGTTTCTGAACCCAAGGTTCTCTTTCCCTACCATGTTTCCTAACAACAAAGTCTCTTTTATCATAACGTTGATTTTTGATTGTGGGTTATCAAGATCAACAGCAGGTTCAATTTCTACATCATTGTCATTACTAGGTTGAACATCATCATTAACATCATCATTAATATTTTTGCTAAGTTCATGTTCATTACCAGATTGTGTTTCAGCATCAGACATAGATATATCATTTGGATTATCAGGTGGTTCAGCAATAGGCTCACTAGAAGTTTGCACAGCTCTATCATTTTTTCTTCTTCTTCTTTTTAGAAGAACTAGGAACATCAATATTATTTCTTTGAGAATCTTGCTCGATTCTCTTAGGGTGGCCTTCAGGATACAAAGGTTCCTGAGTCATTCTACCAGTTCTAGTAGCCTCTCTAACAGCATAATCATTTTTCTTACTATTCATTTCATCAAGCACTTCTTTTTGAGCCTTAAGTACTTGTTCTACTTGAGTGGTAACCATAGAAGCATGTTTGCTAATAAGTTTAAGTTCACCTTTAATATCAGCCATATAATCACCAAACCGTCTAATCATATAAGCATTTTCTTTTAATTGTCTACCAAAATAAGCATTGAAGTCATCTTGCTTATACATAAAATTATCAAACTCATCCAAGCATTGACTAGCAATTTTAGTAGGAGGGACTTCAGCTTTATCATATCTATAGAGAGAATTTAACTTTACTACCTGTGTCGGGATATTGGGATCAGGAGGTTCTTCGGTAAATAAATAATTGAGATCATATGTTTCTTCAACAGGCGGTATATTAAGACCATGTATTTCTTCAATGGGAGGTAAATTCTTAACGTCTTCAGCTTTAATACCTTTTTCTTTCATAGATTTCTTTGCCTCTTGCATATCTTCGGGACTGAGAAATAAAACACCTCTCTTCTTTGGAGTTGGTTTAGGAATAGGCTCAGTAATTGGAGTAGGAGTTGGCTCAGGAGCTGGTTCGGGAGGTGCCCAATTATTTTCATTTGTCAACATATTATTCAATAGAATTTCAGCTTCATTCGGTGTTCTTTCCCTGAAAAGAGAACCAGCACAACTATCCAGGTAATCTCTGGAAGCATCGGTTAGTCCATGATAAAAGATATCAAGTATTTCAGGTTTCTTAAGAGGATGATCAGGCAAAGCATTAAGTAACTTGAGAAGCCTCCCCAAGCTTGTGGGAGACTCTCTTCTTTAATTTGCACGAAGTTGTATATTTCCCTCAAAGCAGCTTATTTCTTATGAGCAGGGAAATATTTAGCAGAGAAGTAATAAATCATATTCTGGGGACTACGCACACAACCAGGATCAAGAGAATTAAACCATATCTTAGCATCACCCTTTAATGAGAACAGAAATATTTTGAGTAAATAGAGGTAACGTGATCTCTCATTATTAGTGAACAGGGCAGCTATATCATTTAACTTAGTAAGATGTGCCACAATAGTTTCAGATTCATAGCCATAAAACGGATCAGATTCAACCAAAGTAATTATATCAGGATCAACAGAGAATTCATAATCTTTATCAGGAACACATATAGGTGAAGTAGCAAAAGCAGGATCGGGTTTCATTTTATCTCTAAGTGATTCTTTGTTCCATTTAATCAATAACCTCTTGAGCTCATATCTATCTCTGGAAGCTAAAATAGCTAAAGAAGCATCTTGATCAAATAAATAACCCTCAGGAATAACAGGCATATTTTCATCATCACTATCATCATCGTATTCAGATTCAATAATTTCTCTTTCTCTAGCCCTAGCAATTTGTTCATCAAGAAATTCACTAAGGGGCACAGTAGTATCAGGCATAGAAGCAGTGTCATCATAAGTATCATGCATAGCAGAAGTGGCATCATCAATAACATGCGACATATCAGAACGAATAGCAGAAGCAGGTGTAGGTGTCGCAAACTTACTCATAACAGAAGGTGAATCAAGTGCAGAGCTAGATGGTGTCGGCATTCTGGGAACGGGGGTCCCCAGACTTGCCTGCCTGCGGCCTGCGGCGTGGCTCGAGGAGGGGCCCTGCACGGCCCATCTTCATCAACACAGACCCAAGACCCTCGTGAGGGGTCAAGCCTCGCGGGACGGACGACACGGAGCTTCCTCAGGCACGGCCTCATTAGGTGGGCTCGCGAGGAGGCGGAGAGATCAAGGCGGGGTACCTCACGAGGTGCCCGTGACGCAAGCCATGACGACCAAGGGTGCCAGGCGGGCGCCAGCCCATGCAGTGTCCTCCTTTCCTCTTTGGTGCAAAGGGAGCAAGCACAGGCGAGAGCATCAAGCAAAGGCACCCGTTTCGGTGCAACGAGACCAAGACCAGTCCAACGGCAGGGAGGAAGTCATTGTGGAGCCCAATCCAGCATCACCACCAGAGCCTTTGGCAGGCGAGGACCAACTTTAGTCAGGATAAGTGTACCAGATGTTCCCCTTCAAAATGGCCAATTGTTGGCGCCCTTCCCGCTCAATATTTGGGAAGAGGCCCAGGGCCTTTGCATATAAATAGGACTAGCCACCCACAGGGTAGAGGGATCAAAATCGAAGAGAGAATCGAGAAGAGAGAGAGAGAGAGAAGGGTGACTGAACTCCTCCTAGCAGTTCATCCCCTCAGCCAAGAACAGACCCTCGCGAGGTTGTTCTTCCTTGTATTGCTCATCATCATCAGCCCAAGAGGCAATCCACCATACCACACACTGGAGTAGGGTATTACACCACAATGCTGGCCCGAACCAGTATAAACCATGTGTCTCTTGTGTTGTTCTTTCCATAGCTTAGATCTTAGCGAGGCGGAGGGGTGCAGGTAGGTAGAAGGCAAAATCTCCGCGCGCACCCCAGTGTTCGAACCTCAAGGGTCTGCCGAAACCCGAAATCCGACATTTGGCGTGCCAGGTAGGGGTGCACCGAAGTTTTCCCTTCTGCCACCGCCATGACCTGCCTCGGAACGAGTAGCGCGCCGCCCGCTCCGGCCGCCGGTGCCAGCACGGGGGCCAGGGGGCTCCGAGCCCTGGCCCCAGCCCTGCAACGGGTACGATGGCCGGACAAGTTCAAGCCAACGACGTCGCCGCGCTACAGCGGCGCGACTGATCTGTTGGCCTTCTTGCTGGCGTACGAGGAGGCCATCCTCGAAGCTGGAGGTGACGATAGGGTCATGGCCAATTGGCTCCCCATGGCCCTCACCGGCGCTCCGCGCGCATGGCTGCTCCACCTGCCGGCAGCCTCCGTGGCCTCTTGGGAAGAGCTCCGCAGCCTCTTTCCCGCCCACCATGCTACACCAACACCCCCGGTCGTCGCGGCCCTCCTGGGCGGCTCGCAGGCGCCGCCTACGAGTCACCACGTCAAGCCGTTCATCCGCCGGGACAGTGCCGCTTCCACGCGGCAGGGGGCTCTCCCGGATCGGGCGGCGCCCAAGGCTGGCCTGACCTTCAGCTCGGAGGACCACCCCTCCAACTCGGCCTGCTCGGGTGCGCTTCCCATGCTGTGCACCCCCACCATCTGCTAGGTGGCCGTCACCAGAACTCTCATCGATGGCGGTGCGGGCCTCAGCGTGCTCTCGGTTGAGGCCTTCAACCTCCTCTACATACCCCTAGAACGGCTGCAACCCAGCCGACCCTTCTCAGGCGTTGGGGTGGATCATCCAGCTCCTTGGGACATATCCGGCTCCCAGTAACCTTCGGCACCTACAATAACTTCCGCACGGAGCTGGTCGACTTCGACATCGCCCCCATCAGCCTCCCCTACAACGCCATCCTCGGCTACCCAGCGCTGGCCCAGTTCATGGCTGCGACGCACCCGGCATACAACCTCATGAAGATGCCCGGGAGCAGCGGTGTCCTCACCGTGCACGGGCACACCGGAGACGCGCTGCGAGTGCTCAAGCTCGCCTCAAGACGGCGGTGTCGGCACAGCCCGCCGACTCGGAGACCCCCGAGCCCAAGGGGGCTGCACCCGCCAAGAAGAAACAGTTGTTCATCCAAGACAAGGTAGAAACCAAGCAGATACCCGTTGATGAGGACGGGTCCACCAATGCCACTTTCACCATAGGCGCCAACCTCGAGCCCGAGCAGGAGGAGGCCCTGGTCAGGTTCCTGCGCGCAAACAAGAAGGTATTCGCTTGGGAGCCTGACCAGTTGGCGGGGATCCCTAGGAGCGTAATCGAGCATCACCTCAACGTGTGCCCCAACGTGCGCCCTGTGAAGCAGAAGGCAAGGTGGCAGTCCACAGAAAAGCAGGCCTTCATCATCCAAGAGACCCGCAAACTAGAAGCCGCTGGGGTCATTCGCGAGGTCCGATACCCAAATTGGTTGGCCAACCCTGTCGTTGTGCCAAAGAAGGGAGGGAGTGTCGACTTCACCAACCTCAACACGGCATGCCCGCAAGATCCGTTCCCGCTCCCCCGCATCGACCAGATCGTCGATTCCACCGCAGAATGCGACCTGCTATGCTTCTTGGATGCCTTCTCTGGGTATCACCAGATCAAGATGGCGGTAGAAGACGTCGAAAAGACAGCCTTCCTAACCCCGTGTGGGGTGTACTGCTACACCTGCATGCCATTCGGGCTGCGTAATGTAGGGGCGACCTTTCAGCGGCTGATGCACATCACCTTGGGCCTGCAGCTCGGGAAGAATGTTGAGGCTTACATCGATGACATTGTGGTGAAGTCTCGGGAGGCCAGGACCCTGATACAAGACCTGGAGGAAACCTTCGCGAGCCTCAACGCAGTGAACCTGCGGCTCAACCCAGAGAAGTGTGTGTTCGGAGTCCCCTCGGGCAAGCTCTTGGGTTTCCTCGTGTCCCACCGAGGCATCAAGGCTAACCCGGAAAAGGTCAAGGCGGTCGAGGACATGAGCCCGCCAAAGACCCTCAGAGAAATGCAGAAGCTCACTGGGCGCGTGACCGCGCTAGGGCGCTTCATCTCCAAGTTGGGGGAGCGAGCGCTGCCCTTCTTCCAGCTAATGAAGAAAAAGGGGCCCTTTGAATGGACTGAAGGGGATGACAAGGCGTTCCAGGATCTCAAGAGATACCTGACCAGCCCTCCGGTCATGGTGGCTCCGCGCCCTCAAGAGCCCCTGGTGCTTTACCTCGCCGCCACTCCCTACTCCGCCAGCGTAGCCCTGGTGGTGGTTAGGGAGGAGCGTCGAATCAAAACCACAGCAGCAGCCCAGGACAAGGCAAAACAGGAACAAGGAAGGCCCACAGAAACCGCCACCGCGGCTGAGGAGGATCAGCCGCCGCAGAGGAGTGCACCGGAGGCGGAAGAGGCCCCTCTCCCAGATGGCCAGCCTCAGGAGGCCTCATCGCCTCAGGAGGCACCATGGTCTCCGGAGGGCGCCACCAGCACTGACGCACCCAACCTCATTGAGCACCCAGTGTACTTCGTCAGCACTGTGTTGCGAGACGCGAGGGCATGGTACCCCATGCCTCAGAAGCTCCTCCTCACGCTACTAGTGGCCTCGCGCAAGCTGCGGCACTATTTTCAGGGTCACCCGATCAAGGTCGTCTCGTCATACCCCCTGGAGAGAGTGCTCAGGAGCCCTAACTCAGCTGGAAGGGTCGCTGAGTGGAACATAGAACTGCAAGCGTTTCATCTCGAATTCAGCACGACCAGAGTCATCAAGGGAGCAGCATTAGCGGATTTTGTGGCAGAATGGACGGAGGCACCAGGCCTCAAGGCCGACGAGGATCGGTCCCTCTTCCCGGGAAGTGGGGCGCCAGAAGGCTAGGTCATGTACTTCGATGGGGCGTTCTCCAGGCATGGCGCTGGGGCTGGGGCGGTGCTTATATCGCCCACTCAGGACAAGCTCTACTACGTTGTACAGCTCTGTTTCCAGCAAGGTGAAAAGGTCTCCAACAACATAGCGGAGTATGAAGGTTTAATAGCGGGCTTGAAGGCCGCAGCTGCCCTGGGGGTGAAACGCCTCACCATCAAGGGCGATTCGCAGCTCCTTGTCAATTTCTCCAACAAGGTGTACGAGCCGAAAGATGAGCACATGGAAGCCTACCTTGCAGAGGTCCGCAGGATGGAGAAGCAGTTCTGGGGGTTGGAGTTGCAGCATGTGCCCCGTGGCACCAATCAGGAGGCCGACGACATCGCCAAACGGGCGTCCAGGAGGTTACCTCAGGAGCCTGGCGTCGTCGAGGAGCGGCTCTTCAAGCCCTCAGCCCTGCCGTCATTGTCAAACACGGCTCAGCCTCGGGAGGAGCTCCCCCAGCCACCTGCCTCAGGAGCCCTGGTCTGTGGCCCGGCCTCAGGAGCACGCCTGCTCCTGACGATGGAACCTCAGGAGGGGTGCTGGATCACGGAGCTCTGGAGTTACTTAACACAAGGGACCCTGCCGGAGAAGGAGGAGGAAGCGGAGCATGTGGCACGGCAGGCCACGGCATACTGCATCAAGGATGGAGAGCTCTACCGGAAGCGACCAAACGATGTATCCCTGCGCTGCATCTCCAGGGAGCAAGGAAAGGAACTGCTGGAAGATATACACGGCGGAGACTGTGGACATCATTCATCATCACGGACCCTCGTCGGCAAGGCATTCCGTAGTGGGTTTTATTGGCCCACCGCACTCAATGACGCCGTCGAACTGGTGAAAGCTTGTGAGGCCTGCCAGTTCCATGCCAAGCGGATCTATCAACCGACAGGAGGCCTGCAGACTATACCCCTTTCATGGCCATTCGCAGTCTGGGGGCTGGACATCCTGGGCCCGTTTCCTCGGGCGCCAGGGGGCTACCGCTACCTCTACGTCGCCGTGGACAAGTTCACCAAGTGGGCTGAAGTAGAGGCCGTCCGCACCATCCCCGCGGGTTCCGCGGTCAAGTTCATCAGGGGCATCGTGAGCCGGTTCGGGGTGCCGAACCGCATCATCACAAACAACGGTTCGCAGTTCACCAGTAACCTCTTCAAAACATACTGTGCTAACCTTGGAACGCAGATATGCTATGCTTCGGTGGCGCACCCCCGAAGCAACGGCCAGGCCGAGCGAGCCAACGCAGAGGTCCTGAGGGGCCTCAATACTAGGACGTTCAAGAAGAAGCTGGAGGCCTGCGGCAGAGGTTGGTACGACGAGCTTCAGTCCGTGTTGTGGTCCATCCGCACAACCGCGACCAAGCCGACTGGAGAGACCCCGTTCTTCCTGGTCTACGGAGCCGAAGCAGTCCTCCCTCACGAGGTCAGACATTGCTCCGCGCGGGTCCTAGCGTTCGACGAGGTGCAGCAGGACGCCATGTGGGGGATGGACCTCGTGCTGGGGGAGGAACGTCGCCGAGAAGCCGCGTTGCGAGCGGCGAGGTACCAACAAGCACTGCGACGATATCACTGCCGCAACATCCGCCCCAGAACTCTTGAGGTAGGAGACCTCGTGCTCAGGCGGGTTCTCTCCAGGGAGGGACTGCACAAGCTCTCTCCCATGTGGGAGGGCCCGTTCAAGGTTGTTCATGTTTCCAGGCCCGGCTCTGCGCGCTTGGAGACTCAGGAGGGGGTGCCGGTCCAGAACACATGGAACATCCAGCACCTCCGGAGGTTCTACCCCTAAAAAGGCCCAGAGCCTGTGAAGAAGGCGAATGCCTGTGAAGATTATCCTTTTTGGAAAAGGCCCAGAGCCTGTGAAGAAGGCGAATGCCTGTGAAGATTATCCTCTTTGGAAAAGGCCCAGAGCCTATGAAGAAGGCGAATGCCTGTGAAGCTGTCGCGTTTTGGAAAAGGCCCAGAGCCTGTGAAGAAGGCGAATGCCTATGAAGCTGTCGCGTTTTGGAAAAGGCCCAGAGCCTGTGAAGAAGGCGAATGCCTGTGAAGCTGTCGTGTTTTGGAAAGGGCCTGAAGCCTGTGGAGAGGGCAAATGCCCATGAAGTCTGCTTCCCCCAAGAAAGGCCTGGAGCCTGTGAAGAAGGCCAACACCTGTGAAGCTCGCCGCCCGTGACACTCTCACGTAATAATGAGTTGGGGCTGTACACGCCCCGGAGTCTCAGGAGCGCCAGCCTCAGGCCCTGGGGCTCCCTCCCACGCCCAGTGGCAGCACTTAGCTCCGCGCTGGTGAGAAGACGTCGAAGACTAGATTAGGTGTCGGACGCGGCTTTTTCATTTACTTTCCGCAGTTGGCTTGTTCATTCTCATTCGAAGTTTTATTGAAGCTGTTGCCGTCTTTGGCTTGTGGTTCTTCGACTTTTCACTCTCCTGCCTCGATTTCTCTTATGCAAGGCCTCGCGAGGGGGGGCAGCCGAGCGCCCTCGCGAGTGTTCCTGTCCTAGTCGTTCAAAGGTTTCGCGACCTGGGTCCATTACTGGAGCACCCCTTCAGTCCGTGCCCCACGGGCACCGCGACACGAACACATGGCCTGGGTCGGTCGCCCCCCCACGGCTGGGGCTGGGAACTATCCATGCGCGGGCACGTAGCCGGAAGGCACGATAACGGAAGCAAAGCGATGGTTAACAACAATAACCCAAACACGCCCCCGCGGGGCTCCACGCTACTGTCTTTTTACGTAGGAAAAAGGAAAATAAAGAACAAATCAGGCGCAGCTCGCCTCACACCGGCCTGCAGGGAAGACTCGAGCTGCCTCCGGGGCTCAGGCAAACTCCCTCTCGCGCTTCACCGAGGCACGACGGCGGGCAGACAAGCTACCACCTCCCAAGCAGGTACGACGGCGTGGAGGCTGACCGCGGCCACCGCTAGAAGAGTCGCCGCCTGAAGAAGAATCGGTGAAGCTTGGGGAACCCTGAGCCCCGCCAATCATGCGAGCGATGTCCTCTCCATCATCGCCGGGGCTGGGTTCCCGGCCGCGGTCATCTTCCTCAGGGCAGCACCCTGCGCGGCGACCATCTTCCCCTAACACCCTCACGTGGAGGGTGGCATCACCGTCAAACTTGAAGTGCAGGGTGCACCGACAGCTCAGGCCACGTGCGTGGGCAAACGTCTGCCAACCGCGGGTCAAGGCCAGGCTCCCGGCTGCGGAGACCTTCAGTGAAGCCCATGAGGCCCGGCTGCAGCAGCCGTCTGCCTGAAGCCAGAGGCCGCCCAGGGCGCCGGCCGAGAGCTCGCCGATAAGGAAGTGAGGAAGTTGAAGCCGGGTGCTAGTCAGCTCCGCCGACCACACAACGAACTCCGGCAGCACCTCTGCAGCGCGAAAGCGCGGCCTAGGGGAACGCGCGACCGAAGCGCGCCCCCCGGCCATAGCAGTCCGCCCGTCACCATACTGGAAATCATCTCCACGGCCGCAGGGAGCTGTCGTGGTGGCCACAGGATGTTTGCGAGGGCGCCCTCGGCCGCGCTTGGGCGGGGGAGAGGCAGGCTCAACCTGGCGAGCCTTCCCCTTCTCTGCGGCCGAGAACCTCCTCGATGGGGCCATGAAGAAGAAGGAGAAGCAAGGGGGGATGAACTGGAAGGGCGCGCGCCGATCCGTACTTATAGCCGGCGAGGGCCAACCGTCGGCCCCCACGATCGCAGGTAATCCCCGCTTTGCATGCAGGGACTTGTCCAATCCGTACAGTTGCCGAGGCGCCATGGGGAAGTGGAGACGCCCACGTACAATTAACCGCCACGCAGCGCACAAGGCCGCAGGCTGTTAGGGCCCGCGGTGCTTTGCTCTTGCCCTTTCGCCTCCCTGCACGGCCAAGTCCGGGTGCGACTTGGGCCCGGGGGCTATTGTCGGTGTTCTGGGAACGGGGGTCCCCAGACTTGCCTGCCTGCGGCCTGCGGCGTGGCTCGAGGAGGGGCCCAGCACGACCCATCTTCATCAACACGGACCCAAGACCCTCGCGAGGGGTCAAGCCTCGCGGGGCGGACGACACGGAGCTTCCTCAGGCACGGCCTCATCAGGCTGGCTCGCGAGGAGGCGGAGAGATCAAGGCGGGGTACCTCACGAGGTGCCCATGACGCAAGCCATGACGACCAAGGGTGCCAGGCGGCCAGCCCGCGCAGTGTCCTCCTTTCCTCTTTGGTGCAAAGGGAGCAAGCGCAGGCGAGAGCATCAAGCAAAGGCACCCATTTCGGTGCAACGAGACCAAGACCAGTCCAACGGCAGGGAGGAAGTCATTGTGGAGCCCAATCCAGCGTCACCACCAGAGCCTTTGGCAGGCGAGGACCAACTTTAGTCAAGATAAGTGTACCAGATGTTCCCCTTCAAAATGGCCAATTGTTGGCGCCCTTCCCGCTCAATATTTGGGAAGAGGCACAGGGCCTTTGCATATAAATAGGACTAGCCACCCACGGGGTAGAGGGATCGAAATCGGAGAGAGAATCGAGAAGAGAGAGAGAGAGAGAGAGAGAGAGAGAGAGAGAAGGGTGACTGAACTCCTCCTAGCAGTTCATCCCCTCAGCCAAGAACAGACCCTCGCGAGGCTGTTCTTCCTTGTATTGCTCATCATCATCAGCCCAAGAGGCAATCCACCATACCGCACACTGGAGTAGGGTATTACACCACAACGGTGGCCCGAACCAGTATAAACCCTGCGTCTCTTGTGCTGTTCTTTCCATAGCTTAGATCTTAGCGAGGCGGAGGGGTGCAGGTAGGTAGAAGGCGAAATCTCCGCGTGCACCCCAGTGTTCAAACCTCAAGGGTCTGCCGGAACCCGAAATCCGACAGATGGCAGTTCCTTACCTCCCCTCGTGGTTGAGGGATAGATCTTGGTTTTTGGATCTCTCAAGTTCTTCATAGTGTCCAGCAGATATAAATCCCAAGTGACTCAAAGAATAGAGCTATGCTCCCCGGCAGCGGCGCCAGAAAAAGGTCTTGATAACCCACAAGTATATGGGATCGCAACAGCTTTCGAGGGTAGAGTATTCAACCCAAATTTATTGATTCGACACAAGGGGAGCCAAAGAATATTCTCAAGTATTAGCAACTGAGTTGTCAATTCAACCACACCTGGAAACTTAGTATCTGCAGCAAAGTGTTTAGTAGCAAAGTAATATGATAGTCGTGGTAGCGGCAACAAAAGTAAAGACAGCAAAAGTAATATTTTTGGTATTTTGTAGTGATTGTAACAGTAGCAACGGAAAAGTAAATAAGCGTAAACCAGTATATGGAAAACTCGTAGGCACCGGATCAGTGATGGATAATTATGCCGGATGCGGTTCATCATGTAACAGTCATAACATAGGGTGACACAGAACTAGCTCCAGTTCGTCAATGTAATGTAGGCATGTATTCCGTATATAGTCATACGTGCTTATGGAAAAGAACTTGCATGACATATTTTGTCCTACCCTCCCATGGTAGCGGGGTCCTATTGGAAACTATGGGATATTAAGACCTCCTTTTAATAGAGAACCGGAATAAAGCATTAGCACATAGTGAATACATGAACCCCTCAAACTATGGTCATCACCGGTAAGTATCCCGATTATTGTCACTTCGGGGTTAACGAATCATAACACATAATAGGTGACTATAGACTTGCAAGATAGGATCTAGACTCTCATATATTCATGAAAACGTAATAGGTTCAGATCTGAAATCATGGCACTCGGGCCCTAGTGACAAGCATTAAGCATAGCAAAGTCATAGCAACATCAATCTCAGAACATAGTGGATACTAGGGATCAAACCCTAACAAAACTAACTCGATTACATGCTAAATCTCATCCAACCCATCACCGTCCAGCAAGCCTATGATGAAATTACTCACGCACGGCGGTGAGCATCATGAAATTGGTGATGGAGGATGGTTGATGATGACGACGGCGACGAATCCCCCTCTCCAAAGCCCCGAACGGACTCCAAATCAGCCCTCCCGAGAGGTTTTAGGGCTTGGCGGCGGCTCCGTATCGTAAAACGCGATGATTTCTTCCCTCTTATTTTTTTCTCGCCGAAAGCAAATATATAGAGTTGGAGTGGTCGTCAAAGGGTCAACAGGGGGCCCACGAGGTAGGGGGCGCGCCCCCACCCTCGTGAGAAGGGTGTGGGCCCACTGGTCTTCATATTTGGTGAGGATTTTTTATTATTTTTTCTAAGACCTCCCGTGGAGTTTCAGGTCATTCCGAGAATATTTGTTTTCTGCACATAAAACAACATCATGGTAATTCTGCTGAAAACAACGTCAGTCTGGGTTAGGTCCATTCAAATCATACAAGTTAGAGTCCAAAACAAGGGCAAAAGTGTTTGGAAAAGTAGATACGACGGAGACGTATCAACCATTCCGCAGTTCCTCGTCATGTCCGTGATCTTATCCGGAACTCCGAACAACATATGGTCACCAACATACATAACTCATAGTAATATATCGTCAATGAACGTTAAGCGTGCGGACCCTACGGGTTCGAGAACTATGTAGACATGACCGAGACATCTCGCTGGTCAATAACCAGTAGCGGGACCTGGATGCCCATATTGGTCCTACATATTCTACAAAGATCTTTATCGGTCAGACTGCATAACAACATACGTTGTTCCCTTTGTCATCGGTATGTTACTTGCCCGAGATTTGATCGTCGGTATCTCAATACCTAGTTCAATCTCGTTACCGGCAAGTCTCTTTACTCGTTCCGTAATACATCATCCCGCAACTAACTCATTAGTTGCAATGCTTGCAAGGCTTATAGTGATGTGCATTACCGAGTGGGCCCAGAGATACCTCTCCGACAATCGGAGTGACAAATCCTAATCTCAAAATACGCCAACCCAACAAGTACCTTCGGAGACACCTGTAGAGAACCTTTATAATCACCCAGTTACGTTGTGACGTTTGGTGGCACACAAAGTGTTCCTCCGGTAAACGGGAGTTGCATAATCTCATAGTCATAGGAACATGTATAAGTCATGAAGAAAGCAATAGCAACAAACTAAATGATCAAGTGCTAAGCTAACGGAATGGGTCAAGTCAATCACATCATTCTCCTAATGACGTGATCCCGTTAATCAAATGACAACTCATGTCTATGGTTAGGAAACTTAATCATCTTTGATCAACGAGCTAGTCAAGTAGAGGCATACTAGTGACACTATGTTTGACTATGTATTCACACATGTATTATGTTTCCGGTTAATACAATTCTAGCATGAATAATAAACATTTATCATGAAATAAGGAAATAAATAATAACTTTATTATTGCCTCTAGGGCATATTTCCTTCGGTCTCCCACTTGCACTAGAGTCAATAATCTAGATCACATCGCCATGTGATTTAACATCAATAATTCACATCACCATGTGATTAACACCCATAGTTCACATCTTCATGTGACCAACACCCAAAGGGTTTACTAGAGTCAATAATCTAGTTCACATTGCTATGTGATTAACACTCAAAGAGTACTAAGGTGTGATCATGTTTTGCTTGTGAGAGAAGTTTAGTCAACGGGTCTGCAACATTCAGATCCGTATGTATTTTGCAAATTTCTATGTCAACAATGATCTGCACGGAGCTACTCTAGCTAATTGCTCCCACTTTCAATATGTATCCAGATTGAGACTTAGAGTCATCTGGATCAGTGTCAAAATTTGCATCGACGTAACCTTTTACAACGAACCTTTTTGTCACTTCCATAATGGGGAAACATATCCTTACTTTACTAAGGATAATTTTGACCGCTGTCCAGTGATCTACTCGTAGATCACTATTGTACTCCCTTGCCAAAAACAGTGTAGGGTATACAATAGATCTGGTACATAGCATGTCATATTTTATAGAACCTATGGCCAAGGCATAGGGAATGACTTTCATTCTCTTTCTATCTTCTGCCGTGGTCGGGCTTTGAGTCTTACTCAGTTTCACTCCTTGTAACACAGGCAAGAACTCTTTCTTTTACTGTTCCATTTTGAACTACTTCAAAATCTTGTCAAGGTATGTACTCATTGAAAAACTTATCAAGCGTCTTGATCTATCTCTATAGATCTTGATGCTCAATATGTAAGCAGTTTCACCGAGGTCTTTCTTTGAAAAACTCCTTTCAAACGTTCCTTTATGCTTTGCAGAATAATTCTACATTATCTCCGATCAACAATATGTCATTCACATATACTTATCAGAAATGCTGTAGTGCTCACACTCACTTTCTTGTAAATGCAGGCTTCACCGCAAGTCTGTATAAAACTATATGCTTTTATCAACTTATCAAAGCGTATATTCCAACTCCGGGATGCCTGAAACAGTCCATAGATGGATCGCTGGAGCTTGCATATTTTGTTAGCACCTTTAGGATTGACAAAACCTTCTGGTTGCATCATATACAACTCTTCTTAAATAAATCCATTAAGGAATGCATTTTGTTTATCCATTTGCCAGATTTCATAAAATGCGGCAATTGCTAACATGATTCGGACAGACTTAAGCATAGATACGAGTGAGAAACTCTCATCGTAGTCAACGCCTTGAACTTGTCGAAAACCTTTTTGCGACAATTCTAGCTTTGTAGATAGTAATACTACTATCAGCGTCCGTCTTCCTCTTGAAGATCCATTTAATATCAATGGCTCGCCGATCATTAGGCAAGTCAATCAAAGTCCATACTTTGTTCTCATACATGGATCTCATCTCAGATTTCATGGCCTCAAGCCATTTCGTGGAATCTGGGCTCATCATTGCTTCCTCATAGTTCGTAGGTTCGTCATGGTCAAGTAACATGACCTCCAGAACAGGATTACCGTACCACTCTGGTGCGGATCTCACTCTGGTTTACCTATGAGGTTCGGTAGTAACTTGATCTGAAGTTACATGATCATCATCATTAGCTTCCTCACTAATAGGTGTAGTAGTCACAGGAATAGATTTCTGTGATGAACTAATTTCCAATAAGAGAGCAGATACAGTTACCTCATCAAGTTCTACTTTCCTCCCACTCACTTCTTTCGAGAGAAACTCCTTCTCTAGAAAGGATCCATTCTCAGCAATGAATATCTTGCCTTCGGATCTGTGATAGAAGGTGTACCCAACATTTTCTTTTGGATATCCTATGAAGACGCACTTCTCCGATTTGGGTCTGAGCTTATCAGGTTGAATCTTTTTCACATATGCATTGTAACCTCAAACTTTAAGAAATGACAACTTAGGTTTCTTGCCAAACCATAGTTCATACGGTGTCGTCTCAACGGATTTAGATGGTGCCCTATTTAACGTGAATGTAGTTGTCTCTAATGCATAACCCTAAAACGATAGTGGTAAATCATTTAGAGACATCATAGATCGCACAATATGTAATAAAGTACGGTTACGACGTTCGGACACACCATTACACTGTGGTGTTCCAGGTGGCGTGAGTAGTGAAACTATTTCACATTGTTTTAACTGAAGGCCAAACTTGTAACTCAAATATTTTACTTATGTGATCATATCGTAGAAACTTTTATTTTTGTTACGATGATTCTCCACTTCACTCTGAAATTCTTTGAACTTTTCAAATGTTTCAGACTTGTGTTTCATGAAGTAGATATACTCATATCTCCTCAAATCATCTATGAATATCAGAAAATAATGATACCTGCCGCGAGCCTCAATATTCATCGGACCACATACATCAGTATGTATGATTTCCAACAAATCTGTTGCTCGCTCCATTGTTCTGGAGAACAGAGTTATAGTCATCTTGCCCATGAGGCATGGTTCGCAAGCATCAACTGATTCATAATCAAGTGATTCCAAAAGCCCATCGGCATGGATTTTCTTCATGCGCTTTACACCAATATGACCTAAACGGCAGTGCCACAAATAAGGTGCACTATCATTATTAACTTTGCATCTTTTGGCTTCAATATTATGAAAATGTGTATCACCACGATCGAGATCCAACAAACCATTTTCATTGGGTGTATGACCATAGAAGGTTTTACTCATGTAAACAGAACAACAATTATTCTCTAACTTACATGAATAACCGTATTGCAATAAACATGATCTGATCATATTCATGCTCAACGCAGACACTAAATAACATTTATTTTAGGTTTAACACTAATCCCGAAAGTATAGGGAGTGTGCGATGATGATCATATCAATCTTGGAACCATTTCCAATACACATCGTCACTTCTCCCTTAACTAGTCTCTGTTCATTCTGTAACTCCCGTTTCGAGTTACTATTCTTAGCAACTGAACTAGTATCAAATACTGAGGGGTTGCTATAAACACTAGTAAAGTACACATCAATAACATGTATATCAAATATACCTATGTTCACTTTGCCATCCTTCTTATCCGCCAATTACTTGGGGTAGTTCCGCTTCCAGTGAGCAGTCCCTTTGCAGTAGAAGCACTCAGTTTCAGGCTTAGGTCCAGACTTGGTTTTTTCACTTGAGCAGCAACTTGCTTGCAGTTCTTCTTGAAGTTCCCCTTTCTTCCCTTTGTCCCTTTACTTGAAACTAGTGGTTTTGTTTACCATCAACACTTGATGATTTTCTTGATTTCTACCTTCGTCGATTTCAGCATCACGAAGAGCTTGGGAATCGTTTCCGTTGTCCCTTGCATATTATAGTTCATCACGAAGTTCTACTAACTTGGTGATGGTGACTAGAGAATTCTGTCAATCACTATTTTATCTGGAAGATTAACTCGCACTTGATTCAAGAGATTGTTGTACCCAGACAATATGAGCACATGCTCACTGCTTGAGCTATTCTCCTCCATCTTTTATCTATAGAACTTGTTGGAGACTTCATATCTCTCAACTCGGGTATTTTCTTGAAATATTAACTTCAACTCCTGGAACATCTCATATGGTCCATGATGTTCAAAACGTCTTTGAAGTCCCGATTCTAAGTCGTTTAAGCATGGTGCACTAAACTATCAAGTAGTCATCATATTGAGCTAGCCAAACGTTCATAACATCTACATCTGCTCCTGCAATAGGTTTCTCACCTAGCGGTGCATCAAGGACATGATTCTTCTATGCAGCAATGAGGATAAACCTCAGATCACGGATCCAATCCGCATCATTGCTACTAACATCTTTCAACTTAGTTTTCTCTAGGAACATATTAAAAATAAAATAAGGAAGCTAAATGTGAGCTATTGATCTACAACATAGATATGCTAATACTACCAGGACTAAGTTCATGATAAATTTAAGTTCAATTAATCATATTACTTAAGAACTCCCGCTTAGATAGACATCCCTCTAATCCTCTAAGTGATCACGTGATCCATATCAACTAAACCATGTCCGATCATCACGTGAGATGGAGTAGTTTCAATGGTGAACATCACTATGTTGATCATATCTACTATATGATTCATGCTCGACCTTTCGGTCTCAGTGTTCCGAGGCCATATCTGTTATATGCTAGGCTCATCAAGTTTAACCTAAGTATTCCGCGTGTGCAACTGTTTTCCACCCGTTGTATTTGAACGTAGAGCCTATCACACCCGATCATCACGTGGTGTCTCAGCACGAAAAACTTCGCAACGGTGCATACTCAGGGAGAACACTTGTACCTTGATAATTAGTGAGAGATCATCTTATAAAGATACCGTTGAACTAAGCAAAATAATATGTACAAAAGATAAACATCATATGCAATCAAAATATAAGTGATATGATATGGCCATCATCATCTTGTGCTTGTGATCTCCATCTCCGAAGCACCGTCATGATCACCATCGTCACCGGCGCGATACCTTGATCTCCATCATAGCATCGTTGTCGTCTCACCAACTTATGCATCTAGGACTATCACTACTTCTTAGTGATAAAGTAAAGCATTACAGGGCGATTGCATTGTATACAATAAACCGACAACCATATGGCTCCTGCCAGTTTCCGATAACTCGGTTAGAAAACATGATCATCTCATATCACATCACAACATGCTCTGCAAAAACAAGTTAGACGTCCTCTACTTTGTTGTTGCAAGTTTTACGTGGCTGCTACGGGCTGAGCAAGAACCGTTCTTACCTACGCATCAAAACCACAACGATAGTTCATCAAGTTAGTGATGTTTTAACCTTCTCAAGGATCAGGCGTAGGCACACTCAGTTCAACTAAAGTTGGAGAAACTGACACCCGCCAGCCACCCATGTGCAAAGCACGTCGGTAGAACCAGTCTCACATAAGCGTACATGTAATGTCGGTCCGGGCCGCTTCATCCAACAATACCGCCGAACCAAAGTATGACATGCTGGTAAGAAGTATGACTTGTATCGCCCACAACTCACTTGTGTTCTACTCGTGCATATGACATCAACGCATAAAACCTGGCTTGGATGCCACTGTTGGGGAACATAGTAATTTCAAAAAATTTCCTACGCGCACACAGGATCATGGTGATGAATAGCAACGAGAGGGGAGAGTATGTCTACGTACCCTCGTAGACCGAAAGAGGAAGCGTTATATCAACGCGGTTGATGTAGTCGTACGTCTTCATGATCCGACCGATCCAAGTACCGAAAGCACGGCACCTTCGAGTTCTGCACATGTTCGGCTCGGTGACATCCTCGCCTTCTCGATCCAGCAAGAGGGGCGAAGTAGTAGATGAGTTCCAGCAGCACGACGGCGTGGTGACGGTGTTGGTGAATAACAATCTCCGCAGGGCTTCGCCTAAGCACTACGAAAACTATGACCGAGGATAAACTAGAGGGGACGGGGTAGCCGGCACACGGCTTGGTGTTTCTTGATGTGTCTTGGGTGCTAGCCCTACCCCTCTGTTTGTATGTTGAGCCTTGGGGTCGAAACTTGGAGTAAAAGCCTCCACAAATTCGGTTTCACCCGAAAGGCAAGAGTCCTTCTCGGACTCCAGGGCCAGACGCCAGGGTTCCCGGCGTCTGGATCCAGATGCCAGGGACCCTGGCGTCTGGCCCCTGGACTTCGCAAAACTTCCTTTTGCGCTTTCCAAAAACCTTGTGGGCTTTCCCCTTTGGCCCAAATGAAGTGTTCTCGTACCCAAACATTTCGGGAAACATCCGGAACCCCTTCCGGTGAATTCCGGAACCCTTCCGGAGTCCAAACACTATTATCCCATATATCAATCTTTATCTCCGGACCATTTCGGAGTTCCTCGTCATGTCCGTGATCTTATCCGGAACTCCGAACAACATTCGGTCACCAACATACATAACTCATAGTACTATATCGTCAATGAACGTTAAGCATGCGGACCCTACAGGTTCGAGAACTATGTAGACATGACCGAGACACCTCTCTGCTCAATAACCAATAGCGGGACCTGGATGCCCATATTGGCTCCTCATATTCTACGAAGATCTTTATCGGTCAGACCGCATAACAACATACGTTGTTCCCTTTGTCATCGGTATGTTACTTGCCCGAGATTTGATCGTCGGTATCTCAATACCTAGTTCAATCTCGTCACCGACAAGTCTCTTTACTCGTTCCGTAATACATCATCCCGCAACTAACTCATTAGTTGCAATGCTTGCAAGGCTTATAGTGATGTGCATTACCGAGTGGGCCCAGAGATACCTCTCTGACAATCGGAGTGACAAATCCTAATCTCGAAATACGCCAACCTAACAAGTACCTTCGGAGACACCTGTAGAGCACATTTATAATCACCCAGTTACGTTGTGACGTTTGGTGGCACACAAAGTGTTCCTCCGGTAAACGGGAGTTGCATAATCTCATAGTCATAGGAACATGTATAAGTCATGAAGAAAGCAATAGCAACAAATTAAATGATCAAGTGCTAAGCTAACAGATTGGGTCAAGTCAATCACATCATTCTCCTAATGATGTAATCCCGTTAATCAAATGACAACTCATGTCTATGGTTAGGAAACTTAACCATCTTTGATCAACGAGCTAGTCAAGTAGAGGCATACTAGTGACACTCTGTTTGTCTATGTATTCACACATGTATTATGTTTCCGGTTAATACAATTCTAGCATGAATAATAAACATTTATCATGAAATAAGGAAATAAATAATAACTTTATTATTGCCTCTAGGGCATATTTCCTTCAGTCAGACCTTAATTTTGCCCGAACCATCCTGCCATTTTTATAAAAAATACGTACAACTCCCACTACAAGAACACATAAAGGAATACCACCGCCGAATGCCTTATATCTAATGTGAAATCATTTTCTTGGACAAAGTTCTTCTATGAATCATGAATTCTTTGTAACTACAAAATCTTATTAACAGAGACTACCATCAAAGCCAAATACAAGAACATAAAACACATTCAAATATAAATATATAATGACTATTAAACAACAAGTGATGAATCACTATTTCGTTGAGCCAAACATTATGTCGACAGTGTTCGGTGCAGTTAAATTTCAAGAATGTCTGGATACATTTGAAACTAAAGAATTATTGTTTCGTCGCTCCACTATCTCAGAAAGTGTAAAACTTTCTCCGGAAGCTCGAATATCATTTCAGGTTTGCTCCATTTCAACACTTCACCGTGCAATGTATGCAGGGCAATTTGGGGCTGGAAGGGTCGTGCTTCCATTCTCAGGACAAACACAACATATGACATCATTGGCCTATCATCTGGATTCTCCTGGAGACACAAGAGTGCTACTACCTCCATCCAGGTTTATTGGTCCCGTTTATAATTTTTGCCAAATTTTGACCAAATATTTAACTAACCAAATGTTAATGCATGTTAACAAAAATTATATCGTTGGATTCGTATTTGAACATAGTTTCCACTGAAATAATATTTGATGACATGCATGAACATTTTGTTAGTGAAATTTATGATCAAAGTTTGGCACAAAATACAATAGGGACCACTAAACCAGGACAGAGGTAGTACATGGGCACAAAGCGAAACTTCATCTAGTGATCAAGTATCTATTATAGATGAGTCTACTAATCCCTTTGTCTTCTATTCCTTCCACATATTGCATGACTGAAACAACAAAGAATCATATTTCTATTCATGTATTTGTCAAACTTTAAAATGATCCCCAAAATTTTACCCACTTTAGTAAATGAAATATGAGGGAAGTCTTGTGTACTCACATAGACAGTAAGGCAAGGGAAGCCCATGATTTGACAACTAGAGCTTCTCCTTATACCTGTTACAACCTCCAGTAGTAAAACACCAAAGCTGTAAATGTCAGACTTGGCAGAGAAGACGCCTTCCATTGCATACTCAGGAGCCATGTAACCACTGTTTAATCATGTCTAATATATGATTGACCAAAAGGGTACTAGATTTATTCAAAAACTAATACGAATTGTTGCTACTGACACTCACTATTTTGCAACGACACGTGGGGTATTTTCACTTTGTTCATGGTCTCCGAATATTCTTGCCATCCCAAAATCAACTATCTTGGGCTTCATCTCTCCATCTAGCAAAACATTTCCAGCTTTGAGATCTCTATGAATTATAGTCAGTCTTCAATCTTGGTGGAGATAAAGAAGTCCTTTTTCAACCCCTTTGATTATATTAGATCGTGTGGCCCGATCCAATAACAATTTTCTTGAATTATCTATAAAATATGAGTAGATGCAAAAAAGTCATCCAGCTGTTTAAGAGAAGTATGTTGTTTTCTTAGAATATGTACCAAAAATGGTAGCGTCTAAGCTCTTTTTAGGTAGATACTCATAAATCAACAACTTTTCATCTTCCTCCCCACAACATACAAGAAGTTGAACCAAGTTTCGGTGCTGCAATTTTGCAATTAATATAACATGATTCTTGAATTCCTTTGTTCCTTGTTGATAATCCTTACTTAGCCTCTTGATAGCAACTTCTTGACCAGCTAACGTCCCCTAGAGAATTAAATGTCATAATCTTCATTTATGTTTTCACACGAACCACTCAGTTTTTTTTGACAAGTGAATTGTCTGGCGAAAGTTAATTTTTTTCTTTGGAGAACCTTACATGGAACGCTGCCATGCAATGTGGTTCTTGCTAATAGACATATTCCAGTCCGGCCGACGTACACCCTCGTAGTGGCTCTTGCTGCCCGCACCCTTTCGAGAACATGCCGCTGTACCACTCCTGGCTACTTGGCTCGAAGCCATCGCGACACTTGCAACTCGGGTGGTGAAACCCTAGCCGCCACCCGAGACCCCTCCTCCTCGTCGCTCCCTCGCCACCGCCGGAGGATGCAAGGCGGGCAAAGCCCTCTCCAGCGGACGGCGGCGGCGGGGCTGTCCCTTCCAGCACTTGTCGCCGGGCGGTGGAAGATGTGGGGGTGGCTGCGCGAACTTGGCGCGGGCGGGCGGTGGATTTGGCATAGGTTGGCGGCGGCCGCAGTCAGTGCGGATCCCCGGCGGTGGTGGGCGTGAGGTCGTGGAGTGGAGAGCGGGCGGCGACAGGGCATCATCCTGGGGTCCGAGCGGGCTGGATCTGGGCCCGGTGGGCCTGTGGCGGTGGCGGCGGGGATGTACTGCTCACGTCCGGCTCTGGTGGTGGAGGCAGGCGGCGGCGGGTGGTGATCTTCCCTTCAGCGAGTTCTGCGAGTTGCCTGCGTTCCCTTGTAGCGAGTGCGGCATGGGTTCGTGTTGTCCGCCCAGATTTGCGCGGCTGTGCGAACCGGTCTGCTACGGCTTTCCCTTGGTGGCGTCGGCTGCATTGGGAGCTAATGGGGTGGGTTGCATAGATCCGGATGAAAATCTTGCAAAGACCTTGTCGATGCCGGCGGCAACGGCGTCTGTGGACGTCGCTTCCCTCCTTGGCGGTGCCGTCGAGGATCCTGTTGCAACCCACAACACTTTGATCCAGACTCCGGGTGAAAACCTTAGATCGGGCGTTGCTAGATCGGATGACGGTGTTGGTTTTCCATCCCTTTCTCCTTGGAGACGTCATTTGTGGAGTTCTTGTGGAGGGGTGTCACTATGGGGCTGGCTGTAGGGGGAGGTTTGGGTTCGTGGGTGGCCGGCTGGGGCATGTGTTCTGTAGGTGGTGGTGGTGGAAGTGCTGTGTTGATTCGGGGCATGCTAAGTTCTGGTTCCCTCTCTAGCTCTGGTTGGCCTCCTCTCAGGGATGTTCGTGGCGGCGGTGAGGTCCCGGTGTTTGTCGTCCTTCGAAGATGTTACAGGCTCTTGTTGCTTTGTTTGGTGCCCAGGTTTGCTCATTTGGTGAAGGTGGTCGATGTGACACCAAGAGGAGGTGCAGTGCTCGTCTCGGTGGAACATTTCCCTTCGGTGGCATCAGCGACTTCCGTTCTCGCGATGTCACCTCGGTGATGGGATGCCCTTCGACGGCGTTGTGACTCTCCTAGGTCTTCAAGTTCAAGAGTGATCGCTGGGCAGCCCGGGGACTTTTTCCCCTCCATCGTCTCGACGTCGAGTATCCGTTCGATTGATCCAACAAGACTCCTCCCTTCTCTTCTCGGTTTGTTCCAGTTCTGTTGGAGGCCAGGTTCAAGGCTTGTACTGCTAGGCATAGTTCCTTTCGGTTCTCTCTCTCCGTTCCCTTGTACCTTCTTGTGGGTGTCGTGTGCTACATCTTGTAGTCGTTGCGTTGTATCTTGTTCTGGTTTATGAAAATGAAAATGGTTCAGGCCGGCTTTTGCCCGTCGTAGCAGCTTCAAAAAAAAAAACTATTCGGGCCGCAATAGCCTTAGAGGGTGCATTCGGAGGATTGCGACTTCGAGAGAACTGCCCATGATGATGACCTGGCGCTACAGCTTTGGAGTTGGATCTCGCCAAAGTAGGTCAAGACGTACCTGGTGTGTGGGGTGTTGGGAGTAAACCACGCCTCTAGGCGATGACTGGCGTGCGCGCGCGGGTAAGCGCTCCAGATCCGGCTCGTAAGGCAGCGGCCGTTGGCGAGAGTGGAGGGCTGGTGCGTTGGTTCGTTAGCTAGCCCGCATGGCCGGGTCTCCTGTGTACGCGCATGCACCGTAGTTAGCAGGTTAGTTGGTTAGTGCATGCATGCATCATGGATATGGACGCCGTGCATGTAGCTGGCTTAATGAGTTTGTTAGCTACACTAGTGCGTGCGTGCGTGGAGTTAGTGGCCGGTGTGGTGGCCGGATGATGTGTGTGCAGCCGGGTATAAAAAGCCTCCTGATGTATTAATCGAGGGGAGCCGGTGTTGTAGCGATGTAGCCAGTGTAAAGAGGAAAAGATTTGGGCGTTCGTGCGCCGGCCGGAAAATCTCTCGTGTCTATCTTCTTCTTCCTCCGTTTTTGAGTGAGAGGAGAGGTAGCCAGGCCCTAGCGGCAACAACATGGGGCTCCGTCAGAGAGGCTGGCTGTAGGCCGGACAAGTTTTTTGGGACGGAGGGAGTAGATAATAACTTCTATGCTGGCATTCTCCGTGAAGTAGTTGCAATTCACTAGGCACCCCTTCCATGGGGCACTTTGGGACACCGTTGGTGCCACATCCTAGAGGGAATAATTGCATGAATGTAGTCGGGCCGACACGCCGTAGGAGAAGTGTGCCGGCGAGGGGTCGCAGGGCCCCTTAGGACACCAGCCACTCCCTGGTGCCCGTCTCGTACCTGATCCGAATCTTCATGCCAGGCAGAGTGGCTTGCCGAGGACAAGCCGGTCATCAGACACGTTCACCGGAAGGAAGACCAGAGGATGAACACCGCCATGCCTCTGCAGCAGGGGAGAGCAGGCCTATCCATTGGCCGATCAGGACAAAATTATAGTACTAACTACTCTCTCCGCAAAGAAATATAAGAGCGTTTAGAAAGTAGTAACAAGCAAAGCCTATTGGTGCTGCTAATTGTGAGCACTTCCATTGCCAAACCTTGGTCTACAAGCAAAAACATGCTTTTTGACGAACGACTCGTTGCAGAATCCACACATATATTTGATCTCGTAACCAGATGATTAACTAATGTAGTTTCTGGAATCCTGGTATAATTTTTTGTCTTTTATTAAACGGAAATCCTGGTACATTGCATTGGCTTGGTTCCGAGTATTTGAGAGTTGTGTGGGTTGAAATGGCAGCTGTCAAGTAGCAGTCGGAATGACTGGATAGACTCAGTAAGTAAAAGCATTAAGCTACACCGGTGAAGCCGTGATTTGCCCGTCAACTCACGGCGACTTCCCGGGTCACAGGCCACCATTCTTGCACCCGCCCCCACGTCCTGCGAGGGAAGGATAATTCATCTGGAGACGTTTTGCAGCTTCGGGGAGGCCACCGGAGTCACGAGAAGCAAACCTTCAGCCCCATAATGTGTTGCCTGTGTGGAAAATAAATGGTTTGCTTGGCCTGTCTTTTAAGTGCTTGTATATTGTATATTGATCTTCCCCAATATCTACGATTGATATTTCTGCTCTGGACACAATGGTTTCTCGTTCCGGCATGCGCTTGGTTAGATCAGAGATGCTTGTGATGTGATTTGTACATCTTCGAGCTGTATCGGGTGATTTTACAAAACAATTACACAATCTTAGTTGAAGTCTAGATTTCTACCTCTGTTCGTAAAAAGATGACTCTTAGCAAGCATTTTACTACTAATAAATACTAAAATATTGATTGATAATGACAGCACCATCTGATTTTCAGGGAAAACATTCTTTTGATCCAAATTTGTAATTTTATACTAAAATATATGACTACAACGATAATTGTCAAAGGTATAGGTTAGAGGACGTACCACTGTCGTCTAAAATATCATTTATTTATGAACAGAGGAAATATACGTGGTGAAGCAAAAAAGTGGACATATATCCTTGATTTCGGTTACTCAATGACGCTTCCAATCTCTATACAGAATCGTTGAGTGACTGTGCTTGTACCCCAGCCCACCATTCTGGCGGGAGTTGGTGAATTACCTTTCGGTGGGAGACAGTGTCCCATGGACACCAAGGGGTGCGAGATTACTTTGTAAATCTACATTGTTTGGTTTCTCTGTGAAAATCATTCTACCCAAATTTGCATTATCATTTTGTTATGGTTCCTGAAACTGGCTGCGACTCCCTACATGAACATATAGTTTGAACTAGAATGTGTAACCTCGCTAGGAGGCTTCCCTTTTGAGTTTTGAAAGAAGGTGTACGGAATTACTTGCTAAATATGACAGTGGGCATCGTTTGATGCAGAGGGGTAAACCCTCCTTTTCAAGAAAAAGCAAACATTGCTTTCTCGAATGCAGCATCCACTCATGTTCGATCATGCAAGCAGATGATTGAATGGTTCAAAGAATTCTGCACTTCCGGTTGATTGGCTTGGAGTAGTTGAGACTATGTGTTGAATGGAAATTGATATCAAAGCCGTCCACGTCGATCGGAGTTGGAATGCCATAGTCACTGCTGACTAGGCAGGCTATTTACTCAAACATTAAACTAGTCAAACCTAGAAACAAAAGTACGAGCTAGCAAACGATAGTGTATATGTCATCATGTGTTGATTCTGAATTTATCTTCCTCGGCTTATTGTCACAGCTTACCAAGCTTTTTCTTTAACTGACAGTAAGACTCTACTGCACTTTTTAATAGCTTTTGGGTTTGAACTACCAAAGAGTCATTTTTCGAAAAGGGGAAAACCTGCCTGCCTCTGCATCATGTGATGCACATAACCAAAATTACAAACAGACATAGCTTACCAAGTCAATGGCGTGAATAGTTTCACAAAAGGAAGTTTGCAGCATGGATAATGGAGCTAGAATTTTTTATAGGTACCTATGACACCATGGAGGCCGCAGGGGCACCAGTCCTTCATATCCAGCCGATGGTTCAAACTTTGCAACAAAACTATTATAAAGCTTACGCTTCGATGTGGGTATAACTCAATAGTTTTAATAAGTTTATTTTCAAATAATTTCGTATATAATTAAGTACTGAAATGTGGACAGTGTATCGCTAAAATTGTAGTTATTTCCTCTGTCAGGAATTAACTGTCGCTGAAATGAGTCAATCTACACATACACTCATTTCAGCAGCAGTTAATTCTGGATGGAGGTACTTCGTCATTTTGATGTGTTCCCTTTCTGAAATCATTCAAAGGTGAACCATACTATAAATCACCTTGTGGATTCAGTTACTCATCATGGTTATCCGTTGAAAATCCACCGCGTATTGTTGCCCATTCTCGTGACTTGCAGTTGGTCAATTTAGACACCAAAGCTTCTTAAGGGCATGTACTACACGCCAGCATGAACAGCTGCCCCATATATCCACGTGGGAGGAAAGAATAGTGTGGACGAGAGATGGTTGCCTTTAGGCCAAGATGCGATCTTGCAAAGGAGAGTGCTCTAAGAAAGCATGCTGTTTGCAACATTGATAGTCCGGCGGGAGGGCTCTGTTTTAAGGTAAAGCATGCTCCTCACAACATTGATGATCCGGCGGGAGGGATCCATTTCAGTTTTCTTAGGCTTTGTGTCTTGCTCTGAAAGGTGAGATGGCGGCGGTTTCCTGAAGATGGAATAAGTTTCTCCCCACCTTGCCCCCATCCCGGTGGTGTGCCTAGCATTTTTAGAGGGCGTGTGGAAATGTGTCTTCGGCATATCTCGCAGGATTTAGTTGGTGGTTGTCTTTGGTGGATCTGCTCTGATCCGGTCTTCGTTTGTCTATGTTCCTGTGTCTTTAGGTTGGATCCTTCTGATCTACCGTTCTCTTCATCGGTGGTGGTTGTTGTTCTGGTGCATTAGTCCTATAGGACCTTAGCACGACGACTTCCTGACTGTCTAGTACAATAAGTTTTGTCTGGCTCCGGCGGGGATGGGGCGATGATGGCGGCCGCCGGGGAGGGAAGGTGGAGAAGGCAGACCTGCTTCGTAACGTAGCGCACTTAGATTTTACTTGATGAGGTGCACTACCCGAAAAACTGGGGTTGCCGATGGCCTCATCTATGCCGACGGCCCCCGTCGGCATCTATGGACCTATGCCGACGGCGGCATAGACGAGGCCGTCGGGACCGCCTGAGCTACGCCTACGGGGCAAGTCGGCATAGGACAGGATGTCGGCATAGCCCGGGCCCACCTGCCTGGTCAGCGCTGACCATTTGACGGTGTTGATCCTACGCCGACGGGCGGTAACGGCGGCCGTCGGCATATCTGTGGCAGAGGTATGCCTACGGCATAGCCGTCGGCATAGGCCCCTCTGCCACGTCAGCGATCCGTGTGCCACGCCACGTCATCGATCCGTGTGTGCACAGATATGCCGACGGCCTTGCCATCGGCATATGTTTACTTTACTTAATTTTTTATTTTTACTTTGGTTATCTGTGGCAGAGGTATGCCTACAGCACAGCCGTCGGCATAGGCCCCTTCGCCACGTCATCGATCCATGTGCCACGCCACGTCATCGATCCGTGGGACAACCTCCGTCATCGATCCGTATATTTTACTTTATTTTTTTATTTTTACTTTGTTTTGTTATTTTTACTTTATTTTAGTTTTTGCTTTTGCATAAGGTAATTATGCCTTATCTAAAAAAACATACCCGATGGTATATCGATCGCCCCCCGTTACGAACATCGCTATCGCCGTGTCACGGAGGGGGGAAACGGTCGACACGGAAGGAATTCTGGTTGGTGGGGGGATTCTGGGTGTAGCTATGTCACCGAAACATCGCACGGGTCCCGATGCATATGTGAAAGTGTTCATGCATGCGTAGACGCCCGTCTTGGGGCTCCGGGTGTGCCCCCCCTCCCGGACGGTGCTGCCGCCGGCACCTTGAGGGGGGAAACGGACGCGTGGGGTCTACACGGAGGGGATCTTGCTGTGGGTCTGGCCCGGATGTTGCTCCAAAGTGTTCCTATGGGCTGACCTAACACAACCGGGTGGGGAGCTCCACTGGTCAAAGCCCGTCCGTGCAAAGTCAAAGGGCTAGATCCCGTGGTCAAACGCTATAGGGTTAGGCGGGACGGGGGCACTTGGGGGTAGCAATGCCACTGGAGCGTTGCACCGGGCTCTCAAACATGCGCGGTCGTGTGGTGGCATGTCCGAAGAGGCGGGACGCGTCTCCGGTGCGTGGCCCCCCCTCACGGATGACGATGACACGGTAGTAGACGTTCTGCGGTAATGATGCAGCGTCAATATTACTAAATACTCGGAGCGCGATAAAATCAAGAGTTTTTTTGCACGACGTGGGCACATGTGCTATAGGAACGATGGTATTTTTCATAATTTTTGGTGACGTACAAGTATCCGAAAAATTCCCTCTACGCGGATTGCCCTTCGCGTGTCTACGGCTGTGGCCGGCGGCCTCCGAGGGCTAGCATGCCGCCAAATCTTGCGTAGGCGGCCTCTCACAAGTCTGGAAGTGTTGTGGCGGTTGCAAACGCCCGGCACGCGTGTCTGGGGTGTGCCTCCCTCACAGACGGCGCCGCCGCCGGCACCTGGAGGGGGGAAACGGACGCGTGGGGTCTACACGGAGGGGATCTTGCTGCGGGTCTGGCCCGGATGTTGCTCCAAAGTGTTCCTATGGGCTGACCTAACACAACCGGGTGGGGAGGTCCACTGGTCAAAGCCCGTCCGTGCAAAGTCAAAGGGCTAGATCCCGTGGTCAAACGCTATAGGGTTAGGCGGGACGGGGGCACTGGGGGTAGCAATTCCACCGGAGCTTCGCACCGGGCCCTCATACATGCGCGGTGGTGTGGTGGAATGTCCGAAGAGGCGGGACGCATCTCCGGTGTGTGGCCCCCCCTCACGGACGGCGATGACACGGTAGTAGACGTTCTGCGGTAACGATGCGGCGTCAATATTACTAAATTCTCGGAGCGCGATAAAATCAAGAGTTTTTTTGCATGACATGGGCACATGTGCTATAGGAACAATGGTATTTTTTTCATAATTTTTGGTGATGGAGAAGTATCCGAAAAATTCCCTCTATGCGGATTGCCCTTCGCGCGTCTACGGCTGTGGCCGGCGGCCTCCGGGGGCTAGCATGCCGCCAAATCTTGCGTAGGCGGCCTCTCACAAGTCTGGAAGTGTTGTGGCGGTTGCAAACGCCCGGCACACGTGTCCGCGGTGTGCCCCCCTCACGGACGGCGCTGCCGCCGGCACCTGGAGGGGGGAAACGGACGCGTGGGGTCTACACGGAGGGGATCTTGCTGTGGGTCTGGCCCGGATGTTGCTCCAAAGTGTTCCTATGGGCTGACCTAACACAACCGGGTGGGGAGGTCCACTGGTCAAAGCCCGTCCGTGCAAAGTCAAAGGGCTAGATCCCGTGGTCAAACGCTACAGGGTTAGGCGGGACGGGGGCACTGGGGGTAGCAATGCCACCGGAGCGTCGCACTGGGCCCTCATACATGCGCGGGGGTGTGGTGGCTTGTTCGAAGAGGCGGGACGCGTCTTCGGTGCGTGGCACCCCCTTCACGGACGGCGATGACACGGTAGTAGACGTTCTGCGGTAACGATGCGGCGTCAATATTACTAAATACTCGGAATGCGATAAAATCAAGAGTTTTTTTGCACGACATGGGCACATGTGCTATAGGAACGATGGTATTTTTTCATAATTTTTGGTGATGGAGAAGTATTCGAAAAATTCCCTCTACGCGGATTGCCCTTCGCGCATCTACGGCTGTGGCCGGCGGCCTCTGGGGGCTAGCATGCCGCCAAATCTTGCGTAGGCGGCCTCTCACAAGTCTTGAAGTGTTGTGGCGGTTGCAAACGCCCGGCACACGTGTCCGGGATGTGCCCCCCCTCACAGACGGCGCTGCCGCCGGCACCTGGAGGGGGGAAACGGATGCGTGGGGTCTACACGGAGGGGATCTTGCTGTGGGTCTGGCCCGGATGTTGCTCCAAAGTGTTCCTATGGGCTGACCTAACACAACCGGGTGGGGAGGTCCACTGGTCAAAGCCCTTCCATGCAAAGTCAAAGGGCTAGATCTCGTGGTCAAACGCTACAGGGTTAGGCGGGACGGGGGCACTGGGGGGGTAGCTATGCCACCGGAGCATCGCACTGGGCCCTCATACATGCGTGGTAGTGTGGTGGCATGTCCGAAGAGGCGGGACGCGTCTCCGGTGCGTGGCCCCCCCTCACGGACGGCGATGACACGGTAGTAGACGTTCTGCGGTAACGATGCGGCATCAATATTATTAAATACTCGGAGTGCGATAAAATCATGAGTTTTTTTGCACGACGTGGGCACATGTGCTATAGGAATGATGGTATTTTTCTCATAATTTTTGGTGATGGAGAAGTATCCAAAAAATTCCGTCTACGCGGATTGCCCTTCGCGCGTCTACCGCTGTGGCCGGCGGCCTCCGGGGGCTAGCATGCCGCCAAATCTTGTGTAGGCGGCCTCTCACAAGTCTGGAAGTGTTGTGGCGGTTGCAAACGCCCGGCACGCGTGTCCGGGGTGTGCCCTTCCTCACGGACGGCGCCGCCGCCGGCACATGGAGGGGGGAAACGGACGCGTGGGGTCTACACGGAGGGGATCTTGCTGTGGGTCTGGCCCGGATGTTGCTCCAAAGTGTTCCTATGGGCTGACCTAACACAACCGGGTGGGGAGGTCCACTTGTCAAAGCCCGTCCGTGCAAAGTCAAAGGGCTAGATCCCGTGGTCAAACGCTACAGGGTTAGGCGGGACGGGGGCACTGGGGGGTAGCAATGCCACCGGAGCGTCGCACCGGGCCCTCATACATGCGCGGTGGTGTGGTGGAATGTCCGAAGAGGCGGGACGCGTCTCCGGTGCGTGGCCACCCCTCACGAACGGCGATGACACGGTAGTAGACGTTCTGCGGTAACGATGCGGCGTCAATATTACTAAATACTCGGAACACGATAAAATCAAGAGTTTTTCTGCACGACATGGGCACATGTGCTATAGGAACGATGGTATTTTTTTCATAATTTTTGGTGATGGAGAAGTATCCGAAAAATTCCCTCTATGCGGATTGCCCTTCGCGCGTCTACGGGTGTGGTCGGCGGCCTCCGGGGGCTAGCATGCAGCCAAATCTTGTGTAGGCGGCCTCTCACAAGTCTGGAAGTGTTGTGGCAGTTGCAAACGCCCGGCACGCGTGTCCATGGTGAGCCCCCTCACGGACGGCGCTGCCGCCGGCACCTGGAGGGGGGAAACGGACGCGTGGGGTCTACACGGAGGGGATCTTGCTGTGGGTCTGGCCCGGATGTTGCTCCAAAGTGTTCCTATGGGCTGACCTAACACAACCGGGTGGGGAGGTCCACTGGTCAAAGCCCGTCCGTGCAAAGTCAAAGGGCTAGATCCCGTGGTCAAACACTACAGGGTTAGGCGAGACGGGGGCACTGGGGGGTATCAATGCCATCGGAGCGTCGCACCGGGCCCTCATACATGCGTGGTGGTGTGGTGGCTTGTCCGAAGAGGCGGGACGCGTCTCCGGTGCGTGCCCCCCCCTTCACGGACGGCGATGACACGGTAGTAGACGTTCTGCGGTAACGATGCGGCGTCAATATTACTAAATACTCGGAGCGTGATAAAATCAAGAGTTTTTTTGCACGACATGGGCACATGTGCTATAGGAACGATGGTATCTTTTCATAATTTTTGGTGATGGAGAAGTATCCAAAAAATTCCCTGTACGCGGATTGCCCTTCGCGCGTCTACGGCTGTGGCCGGCGGCCTCCGGGGGCTAGCATGCCGCCAAATCTTGCCTAGGCGGCCTCTCACAAGTCTGAAAGTGTTGTGGCAGTTGCAAACGCCCGGCACACGTGTTCGGGATGTGCCCCCCCTCACGGACGGCGCTGCCGCCGACACCTAGAGGGGGGAAACGGACGCGTGGGGTCTACACGAAGGGATCTTGCTGTGGGTCTGGCCCGGATGTTGCTCCAAAGTGTTCCTATGGGCTGACCTAACACAACCGGGTGGGGAGGTCCACTGGTCAAAGCCCTTCCGTGCAAAGTCAAAGGGCTAGATCCCATGGTCAAACGCTACAGGGTTAGGCGGGACGAGGGCACTGGGGGTGGGGGGGTAGCAATGCCACTGGAGCGTCGCACCGGGCCCTCATACATGCGCGGTGGTGTGGTGGCATGTCTGAAGAGGCGGGACGCGTCTCCGGTGCATGGCCCCCCCTCACGGACGGCGATGACACGGTAGTAGACGTTCTGCGGTAACGATGCGGCGTCAATATTACTAAATACTCGGAGGCGATAAAATCATGAGTTTTTTTGCACGACGTGGGCACATGGGCTATAGGAACGATGGTATTTTTTTCATAATTTTTGGTGATGGAGAAGTATCCGAAAAATTCCGTCTACGCGGATTGCCCTTCGCGCGTCTACGGCTGTGGCCGGCGGCCTTCCGGGGCCTAGCATGCTACCAAATCTTGCGTAGGCGACCTCTCACAAGTCTGGAAGTGTTGTGGCGGTTGCAAACACCCGGCACGCGTGTCCGGGGTGTGCCCCCCTCACGGACGGCGCTGCCGCCGGCACATGGAGGGGGGAAACGGACGCGTTGGGTCTACACGGAGGGGATCTTGCTATGGGTCTGGCCCGGATGTTGCTCCAAAGTGTTCCTATGGGCTGACCTAACACAACCGGGTGGGGAGGTCCACTGGTCAAAGCCCGTCCGTGCAAAGTCAAATGGCTAGATCCCGTGGTCAAGCGCTACAGGGTTAGGCGGGACGGGGTGGGGGTAGCAATGCCACCGGAGCGTCGCACCGGGCCCTCATACATGCGCGGTGGTGTGGTGGAATGTCCGAAGAGGCGGGACGCGTCTCCGGTGCGTGGCCCCCCCTCACGGACGGCGATGACACGGTAGTAGACGTTCTGCGATAACGATGCGGCGTCAATATTACTAAATACTCGGAGCGCGATAAAATCAAGAGTTTTTTTGCACGACATGGGCACATGTGCTATAGGAACGATGGTATTTTTTCATAATTTTTGGTGATGGAGAAGTATCCGAAAAATTCTGTCAGGACCCCGACTCAATGCCACATCGATCTAGCATGTAACACCTCATATCACTTTGCGGCCTCACGCACGGTATTCCCACGGGTGTCGCCTTACCTTTGCCCGGGACCGTTTGCGTCTTTTGGCACACGTATATGATAGTGTCGCTAGCATCCATATGATAAGGAGCCCGGGCTGACATGGCTAGTCGTAAACCCAAAGTGGCACAAACTTACAGGGACAGGCATACATGACCCAACAACGAACATGTCGGTCATCAGCGAGTGAATCCAGGCTGTAGCACTGGGCTAGCAGGACTCCGGTGAACCGGGCTGTAGCGGGCTAACAGGACTCCGGTATTCATCGCGAGACATTTCCCCGAAGGGACAGACACAGGAACGAAGAAGGACACATGCCGGCCAGCCTAAGTGTTCCGAAACAGTAGCAAGCTACCATGGCTCGGTGGAAACACTAGGAGACATTTCCCGGTAAGAGAGGCTACTAAGGATAAACAACTAGATAGTCAGATCCCACACATACCAAGCATTTCAATAACATACACACAATATGCTCGATATGTGCAAATACAACATGGCATCACAACATGACTCTACGACTCAAGTATTTAATCAATAGGCTCTGAGGAGCGAGATATTACAAACATAGGTCTCATGACCCAACATTCAGAGCATACAAGTCAAAACACAAGCGGAAGCTATCATGTCTGAGTACAGACATCTATAAATGAAAAAGGCTGAAAGCCTGACTATCTACCAGATCCTGCCGAGGGCACAAGATCGTAGCTAAGGTAACAAGCTAAACGTCGAAGTCCACGAGGAACTACTAGCGAGACTGAAGTCTCTCTACAAAAACATAAATAAAGCAACGTGAGTACAAATGTACCCAGCAAGACTTACATCAGATCTATCTACATATGCATCATTATCAACAAGGGGATGGTGGGGTTTAACTGCAGCAAGCCAGCTTTGACTCGGTGGCTACCCTGAACTACGACTGCAAATAACTCTTTTGAGGTGGCGCACACGAGTCCGCATATTCACCATATCAATACACCACTATGGATCCGCTCCCGTCTCCCTACGAGAACGCCATCCATAGCACTCACGCTTATCTTGCGTATTTTAGAGTATCCACTTTCACTTGTCTATGAACTATGTAAGGGGTCCAAGTTTCCATATCCGAGGAATCCGGCTATTCGAATAGATAATGATAACCCTGCAGGGGTGTACTTCTTCACACACGCTTTCGCCACTTATCGCCCTGTACACGTCATGTATCTCGGCAACCTTCAAGCGGAAGCCGGGCGAGGGAGTCGGCCACGACCTGACTAACTGAACAAGTCTCTAGTCCAGGTTTATCGCCTATTCGGGTTCCATCCGCAAGGAGATCCGGTCGGGGTGTCGCTCACGGCCCCAAACGATGTGAGCAGGGTTCCCAAGCCCACCATCCGAGTGCCACTTGGTACACCGTGCCACTGTGCCTAGTCTGTCCCAAGCCCACCTGTACGGGGTGCCACTTGGTAGACTACTAACACTACCTACAAACACCAGAAACTAGTTGCAACTCCTGGACAGAGATCATGTTGATTAATAAGTCGAGAGGGGCACTTAAGCATTCCAATGTGTGGTAGTAGCTGGTCATGGATCACAAACACAGAACTCAGTTCCTGAGGACGGCAGCAATGAGACAACCCACCATGTACTCCTACATGGCCTCTCACCGCTACCTTTACCAAATCGTGTTCACACACTTAGCTCTCAATGGTAGGACATGTTCACACACCTCTGATTCATCCCCGATGAATCAGACCTGACTCAACTCTAAGCAGTAGCAGGCATGACAAACAAGCATGAATGAGTAGGCACAACAGGGCTCAAACAACTCCTACTCATGCTAGTGGGTTTCATCTATTTACTGTGGCAATGACAGGTCATGCAAAGGATAAAGGGGTTCAGCTACCGCAGCAAGTAACAAATATGTCGTTGTTGTCCTAATGCAGTAAAAGAGAGCAGGAGCGAGAGAGTGGGATTTTATCGGAATGAACAAGGGGGTTTTGCTTGTCTGGCACTTCTGAAGATAGCATAGCTCTTCATTGGTGTCATCGAACTCATCGTCGAACCACGTCTATCGAGAGGGGACAAATACCGGCAAACAAGGAAGAACACAATCAATGCAATGCACAATATGATGCATGCTATGACATGGCAATATGAATGTGTTTGGGGCTAATGCACCTAGCAACAGGTTAAATGGGGTTGGTTTGAACACTAGGTTCAAATTCAAACTCCATATGTGAGAGTTTAAATGCCATTAATATGGTTTGTGCTAAACAGCAGCTATAAGTTGTTCTAACATGCATGAAAATAGTACAGATGGATAGATTGGATTTTTTTCTGATCATTTTTCATATATAATTTATTTCATTTGGAGTAACGGTTGAATTTCTATGAATTTTAGAAGCTTAGATCATTTTCTGGAATTTCAGAATTAAATTAAATCCAGAAAACATTACTGCGTCAGCATGACGTTGGCATGACGTCAGCAGGTCAACAGGGGCTGGTCCGGGTCAAACCTGACGTGTGGGGGCCACACGTCAGTGTCACAGGGCTGCTTAGCTCACTGACAGGTGGGACCAAGTCAACGGCCACGTCAGCGTAGTCAACACTGACGCGTGGGCCCACCGGGGTTAGTTAAATTAAACAGAAGATGTAATTTGTGTTAATTAGGGCGTGGGGCCCATTAGTCAGTGGCCTAGGGGGTTGGTTAGTGCGTCATTAGTGTTTAATGACATCGCCACGTCACCAGCCACCGGAGTTGGACGCCGGCGACCAAAATGGCGGCGGCAACGCGCCGGACTTGCGCTGAAGGCGATGGAGGCGGCGGCTGAGGGCACCGGGGCGTAGCCTGGGCTCTCCCGCACCTGATGGGGTAGGTGGGAGGCTGCGGGAACGCCGGGGCTCGCCGGAACGGAGCTCGCGGCGGCGCCGGAGTTCGGGTGGTGGCGGGTTTGGCGCTACGAGCGGTGGTTTGGCGCGCTGGGGCACTAGGGAGGAGCTCTTGCTCGTCCGCATCCAAAGGAACAGACGGGAGGCCGCGAGGTGGTCGGAGTTGAGCACGGCGTCGACCTCGGCGGTGGCCGGAGCTCGGGCGAGCTCGGGGTCGGTGTTAGGGAGCACGGCAGGAGGAGCTGGTGCATGCGTTCGGCTCCTGGGAGCACGGTGAGAACGGCGACACGCTCAAAAACGGGCGGAGGCAGCTCTGGCCGCGACAGCGACATGGCACGGCGGCAGCAAGATTCGGGCACGGCGGAAGAGGCGGCTAGAGGGCGGGAACAAGCTCTAGGAGGAGGGGAAGAGGCGGCGGGGCTCACAGTGGATCGAACGGAGGGGTCAGCGAGCTCGGGGAAGCTTCTGCGA
>NW_025227196.1:56059-62783 GCF_018294505.1 Triticum aestivum | reverse complement strand
GTGGATTGGTCGCTCGCTTGGGCCGCTGGGCCGGCCCATCTCCTTGATTGAATTCTATCGCGCCATCTTCTGTTGCCGGATCTGCTACAGTCTGCTGATTGGCAATAACTCGTCTCGACTGAACCAGTGGTTCAGTCCTTGTCTTGGCGATGCTGACATCCCCCTCTCCTTGTGAACCGGCTTGTCCCCAAGCCGGAGCTCGGGGAAACTCCTGCTTCAACGAATCCAGATCCTCCCAAGTAGCAGTGGCTGGTGTACCGCAACTCCAGAGAATTAAACCTTGCATCACTGTCTTGCGGCCCGACTGACGAACGCGACGATCTAGAACCTGAACATGCACTTGCAGACTGGCTGAAGGAGAGGGTAACTGTGTTTGCACCCAAGTCGTTGGCGGAATGAACTTCTTGAGCTGAGACACATGAAACACTGGGTGGATGCGACTACCAGGAGGCAACTCCAGTCGGTATGCCACTTCTCCAATTTTGTCGAGTATCTTGTAAGGACCAAAGTACTTGAATGAAAGCTTGTGGTTAGCTCTTCTGACAACTGATGATTGCACGTATGGTTGCAGTTTGAGGAACACGAGATCGTTGGCAGCAAAAACTCGTTCAGTCCGTTTCTTGTCTGCTTGATGCTTCATTCTCTGCTGAACAGGCAACAAGTGCTGTTTTACTGATGCGATCATCAACTGTCGGGAGTCCAACCACGATTGGACATCGACGGGAGCAATTGTATCAGAAGCAGATATTCCAAAGAACCGTGGAGTCTGCCCATAAATGATTTCAAAAGGCGTTTTGTTCAGTGCCGAATGCCAGTTGGTATTGTACCAGAATTCATAAAGCGGCAACCATTTGCTCCATTTAGTAGGATGGGCACTGATGAAACACCGCAAGAAACACTCAATTTGCTGATTTACTCTTTCAGTTTGGCCGTCAGTCTCTGAGTGATATGCTGTACTCATGTTCAGCTCTGCTCCAGTTTTGGAAATAAGCAGTTGCCAGAATGTGCTAGTGAAAACAGGGTCTCTGTCACAGATGATAATCCTGGGCATACCATGCAACTTGTACACATTGTCTAGAAAAGCTTCAGCCACTTTCTAAGCATTGAAGGGGTGTGAGAGAGGAACGAAATGGCCATATTTAGAGAACTTGTCAATCACCACAAGTATGCAGTTGTACTGGAAGGATGTAGGAAGACCTGAGATAAAATCCATAGACACGGTGTCCCAAGCTTTGGAAGGTACTGGCAGAGGAGATAGCAATCCAGGGTACTGAACTCTTTCTGGTTTAGCTTGCTGACACACCAAGCAGGATTGGACTTGAGTTTTGATGAAGGTTTTCATTCCTTGCCACCTGAAGAGGGAGATTATTCTTTTATATGTGACTGGAAAGCCAGAATGACCCCCAACTGGACTAGCATGAAAGGCTGTAAAAATTTTGAGGTGTAGATCTGCATCAGGCCCAACCCATATACTGTTCTTGTAGCGAAGAAGACCTTGGTGCAGAGAGAAATGTGGTTTAGATGCAGGATCTATGGCCAGTTGTTGTAAAATGTCTTGTGTTTTAGAGTCACCATTGTAGCTCTGAACAAATTCCAGCAACCATGTAGGTTGTGCACAAAAAATCTGGAAAAGAACTGTTCCATCAGGAGGTCTCCTGGAAAGTGCATCAGCAGTAGCATTGGTGTTCCCTTGTTTGTACTGAATTGTGTAATTTAAGCCCAGTAACTTAGTTAAACATTTCTGTTGCCAAGGGGTATGCAATCTCTGATCCTGCAGGTGTGCCAAACTCTTGTGGTCAATCTTGATAATAAACTGTTGCATCTGCAAGTATGACCTCCACTGATCTACATCCAACAGAATAGCCAGGTATTCTTTCTCATAGACTGACAAACCTCTGTTCTTGGGTCCCAAGGCCTTGCTAACAAATGCCAATGGGTGACCCTGTTGCATGAGGACAACTCCAATGCCATATTCACATGCATCAGTCTCCACAGTAAATGGTTTGGAAAAATCTGGCACAGCCAATACTGGAGCAGATGTTAGAGCTTGTTTGAGCATCACAAAGGCCTCTTCAGTAACACTGGTCCATACAAATGGCATCCCTTTCTTGAGAAGTTCAGTGAGAGGTTTGGCAATAATCCTATAGTGCTTAATGAATTTCCTGTAGTAACCACTGAGTCCAAGAAAACCCCTGACTTCCTTAACATTAGTTGGAGTAGGCCACTGTTGGACAGATGTTACCTTGGCAGGATCTGTAGACACACCCTAACCAGAAATGACATGTCCCAAGTAAGCAATTTCCTGTTGAGCAAATGCACACTTTGACATCTTAACTTTCCATTCCTTCTCTTGCAGAATTGTCAGAACCTGAGCAACATGTTCCAAGTGTTCCTCAAATGTTTTGCTGAAAACTAGTATGTCATCAAAGAAACACAGCACACACTTCCTGAGCAGGGGGGACATATCAAAGTTTATAGTGCTCTGAAATGTTGCTGGAGCTCCAGTTAAGCCCATGGCAACTACCAGGAACTCAAAGTGGCCATGGTGTGTTTGGAATGCAGTCTTGTACTCTTCCCCTGGAGCTAACCTGATCTGGTGAAATCCAACTTTGAGGTCCATTTTTGGTAAACCAACATGCCCCAGCTAGTTCATCCAACAACTCATCTATAATGGGTACTGGGTATTTGCTCTTCAGGGTTATAGCATTCAGATGTCTGAAGTCAACAACAAGTCTCCATTCCCCTTCTTCTTTTTTCTTGACCATGAGGACAGGAGAGGAAAAAGGGCTTTTGCTGGGTCGACTCATTCCCAACGACAAGAGCTCTGCAATTTGCTTCTCTAACTCATCTTTTAACTGGGGAGCAATTCGGTATGGCCTGACAGAAACTGGTCGGGCCCCAGGGATCAGAGGAATGTAATGGTCTTGCATTCGTCTACGAGGGAGGCCAGTGGGAGATTGAAAGACTGTAGGAAACTTGTCCAATACTGCTTGCATCTCGGGACAAACTAAAGAAGTTGCAGAACACTGAATGAAGAACAATGATATCACTGTAAGTGCAAGGTCAGCAGGCAACAAGCCTTGCAAAGTAACTGTTCTGCCAGACTGCTGGACTGACATCCACTTCTGAGTCCAGTCCACTTGCATAGGGCTATGTTGAGCCAACCAATCAAGGCCCAAGATGCCATCATAAGTGGAAAACTGCAATAGCCGAAAATCAGATGAGAATTCAGCACTACAACAACTCCATTTGCATTGTTTCAACATCTGAGAACACTGCAATGATGCTCCTCCTGCCACTGTAACAGAAACTGGAGTAGTAACCTGAATATGCCCCAACACAGGAGCAAAAGAGCTGTCGATGAATGAGTGAGTACTGCCTGAATCCACTAAAAATACCATAGTGTGCCCTTGCAACTGAATTTCCAACTGTAAGGACGGAGCATTGGGGTCTTTCCCAACTGCAGCAGCTGACAACCTCATACTGTGAACAGAAGCTGTCTCTGACTCTGAACTATCTGTCGGGGTGGACTCCATCGACTGAACATGAGCAATTAGTTCTTGAACAAAATGCAACTGCACTGTTGATTTACACACATGGTCACGGGACCATTTTTCTCCACAAACGAAACATAACCCTTTGGACTTGCGGTAAGCGCGCAATGCAGACAACTTGTCGTCAGTTGTTGTTGGTTTCAGAGTGTCAGACTGTCGCCGATCTTCACTGACACGGGGTTTTGAGGGAAGAGGAAGTGGAAGTGGAAATGGACCTGATCGCACGCCTGCTGGCGAGTTGATATGGGTTACTCCTTCCCCGAGCTCCTCATGCAGCAAGGCCAAGTCATATGCTGAATCTAGATCCTTAGGCTTCTGAAGCGCCACTGCAACGCGAACCCCTGGTTTGAGTCCATCGAGGAAGCGGGTAGTGTAGTGCAAGGTGTTGGGGATTTCTTCATATGCGGACAACTGATCATATAAATCGGCGAATCTATCCACATAATCCGCAACTGTGCTGGTTTGGGCTATACGGAAGAGCTGGCGAAGCAGTGTCTGGTGTTGATTTCGGCCGAAGCGACTCTGCAAATTGCAGCAGAATTCAGACCATGAAATGTTTGGCGACTTGCGCTGGACTGATTCCAACCACCGGGCCGCTGCTCCTTCAAATTGGGACGTCGCCAGCGAAATCCATCGGTGCGGCGGAGTATTCCAGAGTTTGAACTGGTCTTCGCATCTGTTCTGCCACAACCTCAGATTCACACCATTGAATCGAGGGAGATCCGCGCGAAGACCAAACGAAAACGCATCAGCAGTATCCGGGTAGCCCGCATCACCGATGGAAGGAGAACAAGCACGGAAAGTGGAATCACACGCACCTCTGACCGGAGGAGGGACATAAGTGTTATGTGCCTTCCCCTGGTGTTCCTGATCGATGCCAAGGGAGTCGGAGGCGCCGCCGCGACCACTCCCAGCCATCCGTGACGACGAGATCTCGATGCGCCCGGTTTGTTCCCGCGGTCGCTCGCCGCGGACTTGCTCGATCTCGAGGGCGAACTCGTCCCGTACGCCGTCCACCCGCGCCGACAGGAGAGCGTCGAGCGCCGTCGTGTTCGCCTGGATTAGCTTGTTGACAGCTTGGAGAAGGGTGTCGCCGTGCTCCTTGAAGTGCTGGTCCAAGTCGGCGGTGAAATCCGCCCGCAACAGGGCGTAGACGCTGCGCCCGTCCTCGGACAGCTTGTCCATCGCCTCCAATCGCCGCCGATCTCGCCACCGCGTCCCGTGGCGATGCTGCGGAAGCTCCAGGACCGCCGAATCTGATACCAACTGTAAGCAACTCACTAGATCGGGAAGGAATTTAGGGATTCAAAATTCGAATTAGGGAAAAGTTCGGTAGCTGGCCACCCAACCACCCTCACGGCTATCCGATTACATCGGCCGAAGCCGTCATTCCAATCCTAGCCAACTATTACAGTAAGAGATCGATCTCTATTTAAACCAGTTACCGTTAGCTCGATTAACGGGCCAGGCTGTAGTCGTCGAGCCAACGTGGTGGGTTGGTTGCTCGCTTGGGCCGCTGGGCCGGCCCATCTCCTTGATTGAATTCTATCGCGCCATCTTCTGTTGCCGGATCCGCTACAGTCTGCTGATTGACAATAACTCGTCTCGACTGAACCAGTGGTTCAGTCCTTGTCTTGGCGATGCTAACAATAGGTCATCGGCATGGGTTGTCCTCTGGAAGTGGCCATCCACCGAATGCAACTACTATGGCTACTGCGGCCCAAATGGCTACTGCGATGAGACGGGCGCGCCCATCCCAAGTTGTAAATGCCTCAACGGCTTTGAGCCAGTAAGCATAGAGGAGTGGAATAGTGGCAAGTTCTTGGCGGGATGCCAACGGAAGGAGTCATTGCGTGGGTGCAGTGATAGCTTCCTAGCCTTGCCAGGGATGAAGTCACCAGATAGGTTCATGGCTGTTGGAGGGAATAAAAGCACACTCGGGGAGTGTAAATTAGAGTGCAGCCGCAACTGCTCCTGTGTGGCATATAAATATGCCAACCTGAGCAATAGTAGGTATGGGAGAGACGTGACAAGGTGCTTGCTATGGGTGGGGGAGTTGGTTGACACTGGCAAGTTTGGCACGACACTTTCGGTTGCCAGTGATACACTCTATCTCCGACTTGCAGGCTTGGATGGAGCAAATGGTACCAAATATATCCATGCACTAGTTCTCTCAAATACTTCACTTTCATGGTTTGTCTTTTTTATGCTAAGTATGTACTACACAGGGATGAGGGCAAAGAGCAATATTGCGAGGATTGCGTTGCCAGTTCTAGGAAGTGGTGTTTTGGTACTTAGCATTTGCTTCGCATGGAGAATACTCAAAGGTAAATTCACCCCCTCTCCCTAGCTAGATAATACATTTGAATACATCATCTTACAATGTACTCCCTCCGTCCGAAAATACTTGTCATCAAAATGAACAAAAATGGGTGTATTTAGAACTAAAATACATCTAGATACATCCCATTTTATTCATTTTGATGACAAGTATTTCCGGATAGAGGGAGTATGTATTATTGTACTTTATCCTTGGGCTTCGAAATCTTGAATCTACAAAAGCTAGAGCAAATAAACCCTTAGGTGAGTTTAAGCTTGCTTGGAGTCCACATGCTAGAGAAACTAGACTCGGCTTCGACTGGCTACAGGAAACAAGAGCGATAGATGATCAATACGTTATGCACTAAAGGACATATGTCTCTGATTATATCTGTGCTCACATGGTGGGATTAATGAGGGGTGAAGAGGGAAGGCTAGATGATTTACATCTCATGTGCCAAGCCGTCGCCATATTGTTAGATCTCTCTTTTTCCTTGTGAAAAAAGTGCCCCATGGGTTGTTTACTCTTGTTTTTTGTGAGCTTATACATGAAATAGTAAACGAACGTCAAAGATATTGGTGGTCAAAAGATAACCATACACCACTCCAAAAGAGCTTGGATTCTATCCTTTTATGAAACATTTGAGCCAAGGGACAGTCGTATACAATCTCTACGGGATTTGGCCTCCCAAAAGAGTAAGGATGGGATACTACTCATCGAACGCAAAGGCAGATGGGGCCTTGAGTGCAATAGTCACCTGTCAAGCAAAGACAAAATTCTGCCTTAGTGATCAACGGTGCCAAGAGCATGGGCAATTGCTCAACAGGTAAAAGTTGCGTATAAGAGGCCG
>NW_025227196.1:49240-53729 GCF_018294505.1 Triticum aestivum | reverse complement strand
AGACCAGTATGTCATATGTTGTGTTCGTCCTAGAGAATGGAAGCACCACACTTCCAACCCCGAATCGCCCCGCCTACTTTGCACGACAAAGTTCTCATATTGAGCAAATCAGAAATTATTTTCAAACTTCTGTGAATAGGTTTACACTTACGGAGATAGAGGGGCGATGAGATAATATTTGTTTTATTTCTAGATATATTGAAATATTCTTGGAACATCAACTTCATATTAGTGCACACCATACACATTTTGGAAAAAAAATGTATTGCACACTATCAAAAGGATTATGCTTTGTTTAGAAGTCATTACCAATGAATGTGTTTCTATTCTGGTTTTGGCATCGACAGCAGTCTCGGTAGGAAAAACAAGATAGTAAGATGTACCTAAAGTACAATTCAATATGTGAAGAAAAAGAAATTCAATGAGAGTGACTACTATACATCGGATATACGTAATTTTGTGGTGCTCCAAACAAAGGTGCTCAGGCACTGACACACACAAAAAAGATCAAGGTGCACCATCCTGTAGAAGTAAGGCAAGCATGTTGACTGCCGTAAGTGCATGTGTTCGCATGCAGCTTTGGAGTCTGCGAGCCATTCAGAATGACCATCCAGTGAATTTCCATCTGATCATCAGAAGCAACTCTGAAAAGGTAACACAAAGCCTGGTTCGAACACTTCATTCGAATTCACAAAGGGGACACAGTAATAAAATGGTGATGTACACAGATTAACTACAATTGTTAAACCACAGTAGATTGATGCTTCTACGGAAATTCGAAGATCGCGAGCACAAATCTTCATCGCAAACACGCACTTAACATGACAGATTTTGATCATTGATTAGAGGTTCACTTTGGTTTTGGCGTGGTAAGTTTACCTGCCACTCTGGCGTGTCAACTCTCGGTCACATCCTCGTGCCAGAAGCAGAAAATCAACTATAGTTGTCGGCCAACAAGATCACATACAGAGAGGACTGCATATGTTTCCATCTCCCAATACGCCAGCACACTGTCCAAAAAGCAGATACAATGATAGAGAGAGCAAATCGTCAAGGCCACACCAAAGCTGGGTTTAAAGATCAAATTCCTCTTACTCGTTTAAGTACTAGCTAGATTTAGAGGGTATACATATCACAGTTTGCAATTTAAGAAAATGATTTTATTTCTAGCAAGATTGAGAAAAAGGGTTTCCCCCCGCTTTATAAATAAAGCAACAATCACCGAGCAAGTCGATACAAACACACACCCCACACCAACACAACACACACACCCAAGGCAGATACAAGGACGCTGAAAACAACAACATCACTCCAAACTACTCCAAGCAAACAACGATAACACCCTAAGCACTACTATGAAGTTGTCGGAGCCCTCAACCGTGGAAGAGTCACCACGATGAGGAGAAGTCGTGCATGACGAACAATGGGCTCCAAGGCGGTGCCTTCAAGAAAGGAACGACGCCAGATCGCCGCCACCGCCCAATCCAAGGATTAGGGTTTCCCCCGGAGCACCACGGTGACAAGCAAGATACCGCGACGACGCCTTCAAGAAGGGAACGACGCTGGAACGCCGTCATCGCCGGCCTGACAAGACAGAGCGGGTTTTCACCCCGGCCAACACTCACGTCACCAAATTGGGGTACGGACAGCCGCGCCACCACCATTGAACGACACACCCCGGCCACCATGCCGCCCACACGGCCATGGTGACCGGACAGCGCCCGAGCCACGTGCTACGCCCACAAGCACCCCGGCTCCCACCAGCAGGGCCGCCGCCCAAGCATCCGAGCCCCATCCTCGACCATGGACACACAGTACCGACACGACCGACCGGAGAGGAGCAGACTTTCCACCCCAAAGCGGAAACCTTGGCAGGGTTGGTGGCCTCGGCGGCCAGATCTGGGCCAGAGGAACTCCGGCCGCCACAGAGCAGCCGCCAGATGCAACGGAGGGGAACCCCTGCCCCCTACCCGAAGTCCACAGCCACCTCCGGCAAGCCCACCGTCACACCAACACCTCACCATGGAACCACCCCTGCCTGTTGCGCCCGTCCCTGAGTCTGTAGGGGAGGAAGGAAGCTCACCCGAGAAAGCCGAAGACAACCACACGCCGGAGCAAGTCCCGCCGGTGCCGCGAGCAGACCGGCCGACCACGGGCTGCAGCCACGCCGCTGCAAGCCACCTGCACGCAGGTCCCAGGAGGACCTCCGCCGCCACCCCGCGACGTCCGCCACCACCGGGGACCAAATCCGCGAGGATCTGGCCAGGAGCGCGCCAGCCCGCCACCGCCCGATCTGGCCCTGCCGCAACCGCCACGCCGTAAGCACCCACCAAGACGTCGCCGAGCCGCCACCAGGGACCTCCGACGCCATCCCGACGGATCACCGCCGCGCCGCTCGCCCCCGCCATAGGCCAGCGCCCCCGCACGCGAAGCCGTCCCGCGCCGGCCATGGACCACGGGCTGAGGGGAGAAGAAGGCCCCGCCGCCGCCCCAGTCGGCCAGGCTTTGCCCGGCGGCCCCGCTGGGCGGCGGCGAGGGAAGCGGGCAGAGGATGGGGAGGAGGGGACGGTGATTTAGGGTTCCCCTCGGGGCGCTCGCGGGAGCGCCGCGAGAGGGGCAGAACTCTGATTCCCCTTTCTAGCAAGATCCAACGCATCGGGGCGGCCCATAGCAGCCGGGCAGGTATCGCTTAATATTTCAGTCGCTAGCCTGACTGGTAAGCAAGTGACGATGGCATCCCAACTCCGACTTGAACAGCTGAGATGTCGACTCCATCCAACGCAAAATTAACCACTCCATGTTAATCTACCGCATATAACTCCAAAAAACTTTGCATCATTGAATTATCTTATTCGACATGTGGATAGATGCTGGAACAAGTCGTCAGAGCATTTTTATTTTATTTTTTTGCTTGTGACCCAAGGCTCGGTGCAAGCTAATCATGGTGCGGCATCAATAGCCTACTGGCTAGAGATTGATTGGCCATTGAACATGCCCTACGACTGGCTTGTCCCTAGCAAGCCAATCTCTAGTGGAACCATCATCATTGTTAGAGTTGTGTCGAATATCGTGTACAAGGTTGGTTACAGTTGGACTCTGAGTAGTATTGCGTTTAGATAGGATATGGAGTCGTGTCCTAGTAGGACACTTGTATCCTAGGCCTCTCATATATAGCGGGGCTAGACACACGATGTAACTTATGTCAACATAATAGCACAGGCACGCAAGGGGGAGCCAGCGGCGTGTGCCGGCGCCCGGGTGGCCGGTGTGCGGTATTGTGACGGTGTCACGGGAGGAGCGCCCGTAGTCAGGCCTCGGGGATGTAACCATATCGGTGAATCTCGTTAACAAATCTCGGTGTCGTACTCATGTGATTGTTTGGTCCTCGGATGATTGACAGTATGCCTCGGGTTTATTCTAACAAGTGGTATCAGAGCTAGGTTAGGAGGCAGACTCGTTGGTCTGGAGGATGAATCTAAGTGTTGCGTTGGATCGTGATTATCAACGGCTTCGCACCCGACAATAGAGCTGGCGAAAGCAGACGGAGAGTCGGGACTCGGGAGATAGGAAGCGACAATACGAGGGATTCAAGTCGGCGGCGGATTGTTTCAGCTATCAGCAGGCAGCGATCCAGACTGATCTCGGCGAGTTCGGCGAAAGTCTCGGAAGCGTGTGACGAATATAGATGTGTACAACCTCAGCGGTGGGCGTGGCTCGGCGTGAGACGCGTGCAGGTGGTGGTTGGGCACCGGCAAACAGCGGCACGAGCGACTGCTCGATCGGAGTAGCGGCCAGCGGCTGGGCCGTAATGTCCGGAGACCTAGGCCCATGTATGCCATGGGTTGTGGTTGCTAGGCGTGAATAGGCTCGAAGTGCTGGTGTGCCGAACGGCCATGCATAAGGTAAGTGCACACATGGTGTTGAGACAGCTGAAGCTCTGGAGTATGGATCGTGAGATTTGTTTGACAAGAAAAAAGACACGAAGACTAGTCAAGACCGGGATGCTATCATGAAAGAAATAGAGAAGCTCGTTCAACAGCTATGTACGTGTGGTCAATTAGGAGCTGGGCTTGCTTTGTTAATCTCCTTTGGTGTTCACGCGGGAAGGCTATGAAGGATTGTGCTTTGGGTTTTCTTTGCTGGTACACTTTTGTGTATGGATGGCGTTGGTTACGGTGAAGGCTTGAGGAGTCTGGAGCGTGTCGTTGCAGTCGGACAAGTTCGGCTGGGTTGGACTAGGCAGTCTGATGGATCGACGCGAGTCGGTTGGTACAGAAGACGGTGGTGGGATCGGCGATGACGACATAGGAGCGTGATGCTGATGGTGACCGACTTCTGGGCGTGGAAACACGTGACGCGGGCCCCAAGGGCTTGTGTAGCTTCGACAAGACTATGACGCCGGGTTGATTCAAGACGGTGCACATGAGAGCTTGAAGTCGATGGGGCGCGAGGGCGGACTGATCATCTACCATGGAGTCATGTTGAAGGT
>NW_025227196.1:47683-48722 GCF_018294505.1 Triticum aestivum | reverse complement strand
AAGCTGGATTGAGGGTCTACGGTGTAAGGATCTAGAGAATCGAAGCCTATTCAGCGGGGAAAAGCGAGTGACATGCAGTTTGGACTGGAGCCCAGTGGTCTGATGGAAGCGTGAAACTCGCCATCGGTCGGTGATGATCGGTGGTACTCTACAGTGGGGGTTGAGTGGTGTGGGTCCGCGATCCTTGAGACTCGACCGGGACAGTGGAGGCTCGACAGGGTAATAGCGGCGAGGCGTGCGGTATGCATGAACATGGAGACGGGCCAGGGCTCTGGTGGTCATACATGTGGTGAGACAACTGCGAATTTGACTCGGAATGATTACAAGCAGCGGTGAAATTTCTTCAAGTTTTAGACAGGGGGTTAAGAAAGGAGCGGTGATGTTGAATTTAGGTAACTCGTATGTGTGACTCCTAATATGTGAGTTGTTCATTTTCACGCAGGTCAGTGATCAGTGTGTGATAACGTTGGACGGATACTCTGAAAGTTAGGAGCGCAAATTAGAGTATTATGAAACTTAATTTTGCTCGAGTGTTGACAGTGGTCAAGAAAAGAAGGGACTACAAGTTGTAGGTGGAGTCATATGGAGTCTTTTGAGTAACAGAGGTACTCACGGGATAAGCTCAAGTCCAATGTACATGGAAGTTTGACGCATTGACGAATTCAAGGTGGTGGAGAATATTCGTCAAGGTGGAGTTTGTTAGAGTTGTGTCGAATATTGTGTACAAGGTAGGTTACGGTTGGACTCTGAGTAGTATTGTGTTTAGATAGGACATGGAGTCGTGTCCTAGTAGGACACTTATATCCTAGGCCTCTCATATATAGCGGGGCTAGACACACGATGTAGCATATGCCAACATAATAGGACAGGCACGCAAGGGGGAGCCGGCGGCGTGTGCCAGCGCCCGGGTGGCCGGTGTGCGATATTGTGACGGTGTCACGGGGAGAAGCGCCCGTAGTCAGGCCTCGAGGATGTAGCCATATTGATGAATCTCGTTAACAAATCTCGGTGTCGTACTCGTGTGATTGTTTGATCCTTG
>NW_025227196.1:35894-46772 GCF_018294505.1 Triticum aestivum | reverse complement strand
CGGGTCAGTATAATTGAATGTTTTGGTCACTATATAGTCTTGAGTTAGATCTGTGTGTCTTGCTAAGACAGATTTTGCCTTTCGTGGGAAGCAATGTACTCGACATCATGGTGACTTAAAGAACAATGATAAACAAATCTAGCTATATACTCCCTTCGTTCCTAAATACTTGTCTTTCTAGAGATTTCAACAAGTGACTACATACGGCGCAAAATGAGTGAATCTACACTTTAAAATATGTCTACATACATCCGTATGTTGAGTTCATTTGAAATGTCTAGAAAGACAAGTATTTGGAAACGGAGGGAGTAGTAGTTAGCAGTGCCAGTGATGTTGGCAGCCTAACTCCGACGTGGGCAGCTGAATTATAAATCCCAACACATGCCGACTTGGAAAACCAACTCTTCTAAAACTGGGCAACTTTGCATTAGTCAATCATGTGCCTCCGCGGTCGGACATTCGTGGATGCTGCGTTCCTGCGAGCATTTTGTCCTTTGTAAGACCAGCAAGGTTCTACGCCAGTGATATCTACATTTAGCAGGATCTATATCTAGTTACATGATAGTTATAGACTTACAGCTTAGTGATTACGATTTTGGCGTGACCGATCAATGGATTCGCCAGCTCTCCTCTGCTACACCACGGCCCTGATTATTATCTTCCTGCCGTTAAGTGCTTCCGATGACCGCCTTGTCCCCGGCAAGGCGCTTTCCCCTGGCACAACCATCATCTCTGACGGTGGCATGTTCGCCTTGGGCTTCTTCAACCCCTCCAACTCCTCCGACAAGCTGTACCTTGGCATATGGTACAACAACATCCTCAAGCTCACAGTTGTGTGGGTTGCTAACCATGAAACCCCAATCACCAACAACAATTCCTCCGCACCGATGCCTTTCCTCACCAACGCCTCCAACCTCATTATTTCCGAAGGTAATAAAAGTGGTCGTGTCCTTTGGATGACGGCCAACGTGACCACTACGCCGGCGGGTCCGTCTACCCTGACGGCAGTGCTTCTAAACACTGGCAACCTCGTCATCTGGTTGTCAAATGGCTCCACGGTGTGGCAGAGCTTCGACCACCACACAGACACGCTCCTCCCAGGGATGAAGATCCGGATAAAATATAGCACGGGCAGTATTGGCGATCGTCTGGTATCGTGGAAGGGACCCGGAGACCCCTCGCTCGGGTGCTTCTCCTACGGTGACGACCCAAACACACCCTTCCCAGCATTCTTGTGGGATGGTGAAACTTGGTGTTCCGTACTGCGCCATGGATGGGGTACCAAGTGAAGAGCGTAGGCCAGCAAGAATTAGCGGTGACCATGAACATTAGTGGCCTTATCATGTATGTATCCGTCATCGACAACGGCGGTGAGATCTACGTCACATATAGCCTCTCTGATGGTGCCCCGCCCACAAGGTCAGTGCTAACCTATTCTGGTGAGCTTCGGATTGAGATCTGGAGTAGCAGGTCGTCGGTGTGGACTGTCGTTTCGAAGTGGCCGCCTACTGAATGCAATCTCTAGGGTTACTGTGGCCCGTATGGCTACTGTGACGAGACAGCGGCGCCAGTCCCAACCTGCAAGTGCGTAGACGGCTTCGAGCCAGCAAACACGAAGGAGTGGACTAGTGGCACGTTCATGGCAGGGTGCCGGCGGAAGGAGTTATTGCACGCGTGCAGCGGTAGCTACTTGGGCATCTTGGCGATGAAGTCACCAGCTAAATTTGTGCTCGTCGGAGGCGGTAGAAGTGTTGGTGTCTACCCTAGCTCTAGACTACCCTAGCTGCTGCCTATCTCTCTCTGGATCAAACCAACGAAGAAGAAGACGGAAGAAGGAGGAAATAGAAGGCACAGGTAATTTTACCGGGCGCTCGAACACCCGCAGCCGCACGAACGGCCTCGTTATGTATTTCCTGAGCACGAACTCAAAACACAACGACCCAGCGATACACAGAGGCCAGCCAGGCTATATACGCACGCCCGTACGCACGTACTCACCCACGCCCCGTGTCCCACGCTGTACCTGCTGGCTCACGTTCCCGTCGCGCCCGTACGCAGACGACGCGGCCACCAAACAGCCCTGGACGCGGTCATTCCTCCGGCTCCATCGCCAACTAACCAACTCGCTAGCCAACTACATGCACGGCCACACTTTAGCTAACCACCTAGCCAAACACATACGTCGGACTATGGCCGGACTATAGCCAGACACACTACACATGTGACCCCGCCACGGTCCCGGCATGTCCGGTGCGCGCACGCACACGCACCCGACGTGATCATCACCGTGACGGCCACAGCGTTATTCCTAACATTCACCCCCTAAGCCGTGGCCTAGAGGAGTCCGCCGTCTTCGACTCCGACGACGTCCACCAGCAACGCGCGCTCCGCCGCCGGCTCCCTCCGCAGCTTGGGGCAGTCCCTCTTGAAGTGGCCGCGCTCGCCGCACTTGTAGCAGCGCCCGCGCCGGTTCCCGCCGCTGCTCGACGCCATGCTTTTGTTGTCGCCGTCGTCCCGAGCACCGCCGTGTCGACGCTCCCGCGCTGCCCACTGTGCCGCCGTCATGAGGAGCTGCTCACCCCCGCGCTCGCCGCTGTCTTGTCCACGGCGCCGAACCCGCTCGTCGAACGCGCGCAGCCGCCCAAGCGCCTCGTCGAACGCCATCGTCGTCACGTCGTGGAACTGCTCGATGCCGGCGACGAAGGGGAAGAGGCGATCCGGTACCGTATCCAACAACTTCTTGACGAGCGCCGCGTCGCCCAGCGTCTCCCCGAGGTTGGCATACCTCGCCGCCATCGCCGCGAGCCTCCCGCCGTACACGTCGAGCTCCTCGCCGTCCGCCATCTTCAGGCGGTCGAATTCGCCGCGCAGCGTCGCCAGCCTCGCCGCACGGACCCGATCGGCGCCGACGAACCTCACCTTCAAGGAGTCCCATACCTCCCTGGCGCTGAGCTTCGTCGACACCTGCAGCAACACATCCTCCGGTAGCGCTCCGACCAGCAACGCGTGCGCCGTCTTGTCCTTCCGCGCGTTCACCACCGCATCGCCCGGCGCCACCGCCTCCCACACGATGTGCACGTCGAGGATGGCCTGCGCCTTGATCGCCCAGACGGTGTAGTTGTCCACCGTGAGCATCGGCATCGCCATCGACGCCGATCCGCCCGCGCCTCCGCCATGAGGGACGAGCGCCATGGTCGGCGGTGATCGCCCGAACCGAAGCTCTGATACCAATTGTCGGTGTCTACCCGTGCTCTAGACTGCCCTAGCTGCTGCCTATCTCTCTCTCTCTGGATCAAACCAGTGAAGAAGAAGGCGGAAGAAGGAGGAAATAGAAGGCATAGGTAGTTTTACCGGGCCCTCGAACACCCGCAGCCGCACGAATGGCCTCGTTATGTATTTCCTGAGCACAACCTCAAAACACAACGACCCAGCGATACACAGAGGCCAGCCAGGCTATATACGCGCGCCCGTACGCACGTACTCACCCACGCCCCGCGTCCCACGCCGTACCTGGCTCACGTTCCCGTCGCGCCCGTACGCAGACGCCGCGGCCACCAAACAGCCCTGGACGCGGTCATTCCTCCGGCTCCATCGCCAACTAACCAACTCGCTAGCCAACTACATGCACGGCCACACTTTAGCTAACCACCTAGCCAAACACACACGTCGGACTGTGGCCGGACTATAGCCAGACACACTACACACGCGACCCCGCATGGTCCCGGCATGTCCGGTGCGCGCACGCACACGCACCCGACGTGATCACCACCGTGACGGCCGCAGCTTTATTCCTAACATTCACCCCCTAAGCCGTGGCCTAGAGGAGTCCGCCGTCTTCGACTCCGACGACGTCCACCAGCAACGCGCGCTCCGCCGCCGGCTCCCTCCGCAGCTTGGGGCAGTCCCTCTTGAAGTGGCCGTGCTCGCCGCACTTGTAGCAGCGCCCGCGCCGGGCCGGTTCCCGCCGCTGCTCGACGCCACGCTTTTGTTGTCACCGTCGTCCTGAGCACCGCCGTGTCGACGCTCCCGCGCTACCCACTGCGCCGCCGTCATGAGGAGCTGCTCACCCCCACGCTCGCCGCCGTCTTGTCCACGGCGCCGAACCCGCTCGTCGAACGCGCGCAGCCGCACAAGCGCTTCGTCGAACGCCATCGTCGTCACGTCGTGGAACTGCTCGATGCCGGCGACGATGGGGAAGAGGCGATCCGGTACCGTATCCAACAACTTCTTGACGAGCGCCGCGTCGCCCAGCATCTCCCCGAGGTTGACATACCTCGCCGCCATCGCCGCGAGCCTCCCGCCGTACACGTCGAGCTCCTCGCCGTCCGCCATCTTCAGGCGGTCGAATTCGCCGCGCAGCGTCGCCAGGCTCGCCGCGCGGACCCGATCGGCGCCGACGATCCTCACCTTCAAGGAGTCCCATACCTCCCTGGCGGTGAGCTTCGTCGACACCTGCAGCAACACGTCCTCCGGTAGCGCTCCGAGCAGCAACGCGCGCGCCGTCTTGTCCTTCCGCGCGTTCACCCACTACTAGGAAAAGGCCTACTAATGGCGCACCTAATTTGGCCATTAATGGCGCATTAGTGGTGCGCCATTAGTAGTACGCCATTAGTATATTTTACTAATGGCGCACCACTAGTGCGCCATTAGTATATGGTATACTAATGGCGTACCTCAGATGCGCCATTAGTATATACAACAGTGCGCCATTAGTATGCCTCCCAGTGGGCCATGTATACCCAGGTGCTTTGGCATACTAATGGCGCACGACAGCAAGATGCGCCATTAGTAACTTCGGCATACTAATGGCGCACTGCTTAATGATGCGTCATTAGTATACTTTGGCATACTAATGGCGCACTATGATGTGATGCACCATTAGTATGAATATTAGGTTTTTTTTATTTTTTAATTTTCTGTTTTTTGCACAGGTTACAAAATGTATAATTGGACAAAATATAGACAGCGCACATCAACAACAGATTCATCGAATACAATAGAAGATTAGTCTCTGAATACAATTCATCATTTTAGTCTCCGAACACAAGTCATTATATTAGTCTCCGAATTGAAAAGACCGAACAAAGATAGAACATTATATTACAAGTCTCGAGACCGCGAGTTTGTCTTCACATTACAAGTCGATATCGATCATCTAAACTACCATCACATAGAAGAGAGCTGCGGTCATCACGATGAGCATCATCACGATGAAACTCGTCTTCATCCGGTTCCTTCAACGCTCCCTCCCCTCTCCCGCTAGATAGCGGGCGTATCTAGATTCGGCCTCGGCCCTAGTGGCGTACCCTTTTGTAACTGTTACCGCTGAATCGGTGAACCTGTCTCCAACACTCCTCCCAGTCGTCGTAGACTCCGGGAACCTTACCCTTGTACACGACATACCACGACATCGCTATGCAGTAGCCAAACGAAACGTTAGTACCAATTCACAGACAATACATAAGCAATATATAAGTATGCAACAGAACGATCGGAAGAGAAAAGCAAGACATTAATAGTATCGATTACATCTTAAGTTGAACGACTCTCGAAACCAAAGAGACATACTACAAGTTCATTAAAGTTTAATTACAACATGAGCCAATCGATGTTTCAGAACTAGACACAGCATCACTGCTTTCGACTCGACTCAAGGGACCGGAGCGTGGATGAAGCCGCCGTCTATCGTGGGAGTCATGAAAGAACGGGCGTTGTCAGCCTGCATTTGTAGGATTGTGTCGATGTCACTGTTGGACGGTTGATTTCTTAGGTAGAACTGCCCCGCGGTATGAAGGACATCTTGATGGATGATTTCCGCAAACTCCGACTGGATGCGAAAGAATTCTTGTCTGATGTCCGCGTCCTGGATTACCGACACGCTCGCGGCCCAATCTTTGAGTCTACTCGTAGCAGAAGTTGATGATGGTCCCGTACGATCGCCCGCATGTGATGGATGGCGTAGTAGGCACCCTTCTGACCGCCAGGCGGCTGCTTGACGTAGCAGAATGTCGTCGTATTGTGGGAGAACACGTGCTTGCCGTACTTACGAATAGGCCTGGTGAAAGTGCCTCCAGATTTGACGTAGCCGGGGAGAACATCATCAAGAACCTTCTTGACATTTGTGTAGTCTACGTTCGACTGACGGTCCGGGTCGAAATACGTGGCCATGGAATATTTGGGGCTTAGGAGAATGAGCGTGCAATGTGTGTCACTGCAGAAAACACGGAATGTTAAAAGAAAAACCATCGAAATCTAAGAATTCATATGTTACGGGGCGGTTGAGGGGAGGACTTACTCGGGAAAGTAAGGCACGAGGAAGTTATCCTTATCTTGGTTTGCCAGAATGACGCCTTCGAGGTAAGAACTCACGACTTGCCAGTCCCCAGCGCTGCCCAAGATCTTGGCACGCATGTAGAAGGGGTCGACTATCACGATGTCCGGGGTCTTGTCGCGAACGATCCGCATCTCCATACTCAGCAAAAATAGCCGAACGAAGGTGTAGTGCAGCGAATGAAGGTTCAACATAGCGTGGATGTCATCAAACCGCAGGACGATCGTACCCCCGATGGAGTTATCCACAAAGCCCTTGCCCTCTGGCACCTTGGCCGCGAAAACCGGGTATGCCACATCCTTCTCTCCGAGACGCCACTTCTCCAAAGAAAGAACACTGTCATGCAGACTCCGCATAGCACCGGTTGCAGCATCGAGCATATTTCTCGGTAGCATCGGCCTACCCGCCACATGCACCCTCCTCGAGATATCCTCAGGTGAAGGTGGCCCGTCCTAAGCACGGATCGTACTCGGTGCCGGCTGGGCTGCACCCTTGTTAGTCTTTCTTTTGCGTGCCTTCTTCTTCTCCTGTAATGGGACCGAGTTCTGCTCACAGACCGCCTTCTTGAGTGTGTTGGGGCTGATCATATTTCGCACCTCGCCTATCTGAGGCTCGGTGAAGTCGGCAGCTGGAGGCGTCTCCTGAGAGCTGAAGTGCAGACGATGCCTGTTGCAACTTGGCTTCTCCGCGGTACCAGCTAGATCGCGCACGTCTTTTGTTGGGTTGGGTTCTTGAGAAGGAGGCCCCATGAAGTCGCCACCGTACCCATGATCGGCAAAGTACTGATCGATGTTGGCAAACATATCATCGTCGTTGTCGTTCTGATTCTGTGCCATATGCATGTTTCGATCCAGTGGCATAGGGATGTCCGACACCGTTGCGGCGGTCTTGCCATGGGGCCGACTTGGCGCCGGCACGACTAGCGGTGTTGTCTTTGGGGTGGTGTCCCCCGCCCCCAAACGAATCTGGCTCTTCGGCCAAAGCAGGGGCCAGCTCAGGCAGGCGCTGAGGGTCATCACGTCATCATCGTCGGCCCCGACGGGTCGAATCGGAGGTAACAACTCGTCGCAGCCTGGCAGCACCCGAACCAGTTGAACCCTAAACAAGTTGGGTGGCATCTGGGTACCGTGGAACAAGGGGTTGCCCGGTTGAACGATTTTGCCCTTGGCGACATCGACCAACTCGTTGTTCACGAAGTGCAGGAGAGTGCACGGAACATCGGCGGCGCCCTGCGAAAACATGTAGGGCGTCAGGGATGCCCAGTCAAAGGCAAGGAGATGAAGTCCTCGGCCGAGAGAGGCTTAATTAGTTACCGTGATGATGGCGTCGAGCTCGGCTAATGTCGAGGCACCGCCAACGGCGGGCGTGCAATTGACGGAGGGGCCACTTGCTGCAGAGGTGCCGGCCGACGTACACCCGGGTGCATTAAGCTCCCGTGCCGGCGTCGGAGACACCAATGTCGCCTCCGCCGGAGACACCAATGGCCCTGCCATCGCGTTCTGCGAGTTGCTGGCCGTGAAGCTAGGAATCGGGGGCAGTCCCTGTTGGCCGCCCGCAATCCATGCACTAATCCGCTGGATCAAGGTAGGCACAATGGCGGTGATCGTCGCTCCGAGTTGTTGTTGCACTTGCTCTTGGACAATCTTCGGAATCCGCGCCACCTGTGCCCTGAGTTCTTGAACCTCGCGCGTCTGGCTTTCCGAGCTGGTCTTTTTCTCCTTTCGCCCACCAGTGTTATAGTATGACGACCATTTTGTCGACAAGCCTTTGCCGGCCACACGACCAGCTGACGTCGGCTTACTGAGCTTATCCTTGTTCTTCATTACATTCAACGCCCTATTTAGAGTGGTGTCCCAAGGGTTGCTCTTAGTCGACCCTGCGCTACTGCTTTCAATCGCCCGCGGAAGGAATGTGAACCATTTAGAAATTTGGCTTCATTAATTAGAATGCAACCATATGGAGCTAATTATGCGGGGGTGTATTCCTTACCAGAACAAGCTCAAGCGCCCTGGTCTTCGGATCCGTGGTAAGCTCCTTTGTTTTCAGGTCCTTCTTGTACCGGGCCCTGACAAAGTTCCTGGTCTGCTTGTCACCGTATTTATCAAAGAGGGGCGGTAGGCCTTGCTCGGCACGGTCCGCCTCCTCCTTGTCCCATATAGGCTCCGCCACTCTGTAACCGCCGGGACCGAGTGTGTGTTCCCCTAAGTTCAGCTCCCGCATTTCTTTCCCCCACTTACTTGATCCGGAGTTTGCGGTGCTCGAGCAATTGATCTTGAAGTCGTTGTAGTCATCTTCGGTGATCGAAGGATTTTTCTCCTTGATCTTCTCATAACTCTCACCTTTCTCGATCATTCTCTTCACATTGCTTTTCCAAGTAGACAGGGCCTTGCTCATCTTCGTGAGGGCAGCATTGTTCACTTTATTCCCTTTGAGGCTTGTGTTTTCAAATTCAGCGGGGAACTTGTATCGTTCGTGCAGCTTCGTGAAGAGGAGGTTGCGCAAATTCCCTCTGTCAGGATGCCTCAGGTTCTCGGTGTTGATCGAGACGGTGCTCCGGAGAATGCACCCGAGATGAAGCGAGTACCCCTTGACTATTCGTTCGGGCGCCGTTAGATTCCCGTCGGAATCCACTTCAGTAACTTCCTCCTTGAGGGTGCGGAGCACGGTCGGGCGCCGGTCCTTCCGTTGCCTCTTCGGTTGGCTGCCATATGTGCGTGCGCCGCCATCATCAGTGGTGGCATCCTCGGCGGCACCATCAGTGGTGGCATCAGTGGGGTCATCCTCGGCGGTACCATCAGTGGTCTCAGGATCGGTGGGGAAGGCGGCGTCCTCATACAAGTGAGGTTGTTCCTCCATCTCCTGGGACAGCTCCCAGAATTTCTTGCCGCCCGAACCCCCGGCCTCATCGTTGTTGGCCATGTTTCTCTATAAATAGGAACAAAGTTTGGTCAAAAAGTTGGTTATTGTCAAGGAACAAGATCATGGTCTCATCATTTAGGGTTTGTCGACACCGAGGCATCCTAAAAGCTAAGCTTTTATCATTGAGGGTTTTTCGACGCCGAGGCACCCTAAAAGCCTAAGCTTTCATCATTTCGGTTTTATCGACACCGAGGCACCCTAAAAGCCATGCATTAGTCACAAGTACGCCGGGGTACTTGATCCTACTTAATTAACTACTAAGATACCTCGGCCCATGCATTAGTCACAAGTACCCCATATGTCCTATTTTTAGCAAAGTCGTGCTAAAATTCACGGAAAATTTCAGCATGACCTTTGCTGAAAATAGGACATATGGAGTACCGAATTTGCCGGAACGGAAGTTAATCGACATTCCAGCAAACTCAAGGGACTCTCGGGTGGACAAGGCAAAAAAGGCCTCCGTCACAACATGGAAAATACATTGGGTACCTATATGGTATTAACATGCCATTCTCTGTCAACAGAAGTAGCACAAAATCATTCTAGTACCAGTGTTTAACTAAAACTTGGTGTGAATAAGATCCTCTGTCAGTACTTCATACCAATAATCAAAACCCCAAAACCTGACCCCAACTAGTTACCATAAGGTCAAATACTGTCCACAAAACCATAACAGAAATAGCACAAAATTATTCAAGTATCATTGTTTAACTAAAACTTGGTGTAAATAAGGTAATAAAAGCAAATTATCCTAGCCAATATGGGTTTTCAGGAAATATTGAGACGTCGCACTTCTATTGCTATGTGGTTCATTACTTGATTTCCTTTCAGCCTCAAAGTTTATGTTTGTCCTGGTCATATTATGCTTTTGGCAACCACTAGAAATGTAAAAGATTTTTTGTGAACTTGGGAAGAAAAGAACATGAGGCAGTTAGCTACTGACAGAGCTCCCATCTATAGTCCTTTTTCTAGTAGTGGTTAATTAAAAACAGAGGCAGTAATCCAATACTCCAATAGTGCATCTACTGGAAACAAAATTCAGTAAATTTCCAGCGATTACTCCTAATGCAAACAAGATTCACCTAGCAAGGTTTATTTTGGCACTCAACTGCAGAATACACAAATCTCTACAGCAAGCTACTCCAAGCAGTACAACACCAATAATGGCCATCTGTCCATCAACAGTTTGGAGTATTGGATTACTACACCAAGTCAAATTTAAACAACTGGAGTAGTTCAAGATACTGAATCTTGGTTTTAACCAAACAGTATTTATACTCCCCTTTCATTTAAATACACAGCAAAAGATTCATTTAAATACACAGTACTAACAAAATTCATCTAATTCTACTGGAGTAAAAAGGTTTCATTTTACTTAAAAGATTCAGAGAAGAGCAAGCATGAGCACACTACTGCACAACTTAACTGAATTTTTTACTCCAATAATACTGGTACACTTGCTACTCCAGTACTGTACTTCATGTGGAAAAGTAACAGTAGCTACTGATGCTACTCCAAAACGCATGCACTCCACTGCAAGCACACAATCTTTTATTCAAGTAATAGTGTATGATGAATTTGATTATTCAGACTTAAGTTGCTTCAAGTGATGTCACTAGTTTCAGTTA
>NW_025227196.1:35174-35726 GCF_018294505.1 Triticum aestivum | reverse complement strand
CGATGCGGTGTCGACGGTGGAGAGCGGTCACGGGGACGACCTAGGAGGCTCGCGCTGCCGTCCGTCCGAGGAGGTCGCGGGCTCGAGGGGGAGGAAGGGGAGAGGGAGGCGGCGGGGGCGCGTGGGCGGCGGGGGCGCAGTGGGTCGGGGCAGCGGCGGCGGTGGCGCGGTGGAGGGAGGGAGAGGGAACTGGCGAGGGGGAGAGGGAAGGGGGGATCGGGCGAAGGGGGAGAGGGAAGGGGGGATCGGGCACAATACTAATGGCGCATCACCCCTCGGTGCACCATAAGTACATCCATACTAATGGCGCACCTCACCGTGGTGCGCCATTAGTAGTTTTTTTTCTTATAGCAATGGCACAATACTAATGGCGCACCAACCCTCGGTGCGCCATAAGTACATCCATACTAATGGCGCACCTCACCGTGGTGCGCCATTAGTATTTTTTTATAAGACAGTAATATTTTTTTAAACTTGTTTAAATCATAACAGTAATATTTTTTTATAAGACAGTAACAGTAATATTTTTTTATAAGACAGTAATATTTTTTT
>NW_025227196.1:34585-35164 GCF_018294505.1 Triticum aestivum | reverse complement strand
GGGAGCGCGAGCGCGAGCGGGAGGAGCCCGAGGACGGTGTGGACGGGGTGGCGTCCGGGCCGCCGGCGACGAGGGGGAGGAAGGGGAGAGGGAGGCGGCGGGGGCGCGTGGGCGGCTGCGGCACAGTGGGTCGGGGCAGCGGTGGTGGCGGCGCGGTGGAGGGAGGGAGAGGGAACTGGCGAGGGGGAGAGGAAAGGGGGGATCGGGCGAAGGGGGAGAGGGAAGGGGGGATCGGGCACAATACTAATGGCGCACCACCCCTCGGTGCGCCATAAGTACATCCATACTAATGGCGCACCTCACCGTGGTGCGCCATTAGTAGGCTTTTTTTTCTAATAGCAATGGCACAATACTAATGGCGCACCACCCCTCGGTGCGCCATAAGTACATCCATACTAATGGCGCACCTCACCGTGGTGCGCCATTAGTAGTTTTTTTTATAAGACAGTAATAATTTTTTAAACTTGTTTAAATCATAACAGTAATATTTTTTTATAAGACAGTAACAGTAATATTTTTTTATAAGACAGTAATATTTTTTTTAAAAATATCATCAAACAGTAATGCCGGTGGAGCGGG
>NW_025227196.1:0-34575 GCF_018294505.1 Triticum aestivum | reverse complement strand
CCGGTGGACCGGGGGGTGCTCGGCGGCGGTTGAGTAGGGGAATCGAGGGTGCGGGGGGTCGGCGGCGACGGCCGGTGGACCGGGGGGTGCTCGGCGGCGAGGAGGGCCGGATCTGGCGAGGTGGGATAGCGATCGAGATGGAGGGGGATCGAGATCGAGTGTCCATGAAATTTAAAAATATTCATGATAGTTCAAAAAGTGCCCATGAAATACAATCGTGAAATGAAGGCTACGATTTAAATACAATCGATCTTAGCTAGCTATCTGTTCACAATCTTCTTGCCCTTCTTTTTCGCAAATGGAGTTCTTCTGTGGAACGGACGTCCTTTAGGTAGGGTGGTCCTGCTTCTTCTTGTGGTGTATGCTGCTACTTCATCATCGTCGTCATGTTCGATCCTCGGGTCGCCGTACTTGTCGAAGTCTTGCTCATTGGCTACTCCATCCATTCCGATGATCTTCCTTTTGCCTCTCCTCACGACAACACGACTGGGCTTTGACGGGTCGGTAATGAAGAAGCATTGGTCCACTTGGGAAGCCAGTACCCATGGCTCATTTTTCGCGGTGACGTTTGCGCCCACGGTCTTGGATTTGGCTTCGGGTATAACCATGGTGGTGAAATATCGGTCTTCTTTTAGGACGCTCTTGGCCCATCTGACACGGAACATCGGGACCTTCTCTCCAGCGTAGCTCAGCTCCCAGATCTCCTCGATCCTTCTGTAGTATCTGTCCTTGTCGTTACCGGTGTAGGATTCCATCGTTACCCCAGAGTTCTGATAACCATCGCTCTTCATGTCCTTGGCCTCGGTGTAGAATGTGTAGCCGTTGATATCGTACGCCTCATATGTCATCAGGTTGTGCTCGGCGCCCTATGACAAGGCGAATATGAGTTGTTCTTCCGCGGAAGAATCCTCATGTAAAGGGTATGACAGAAGCTTCTGCTTGAACCAACGCGTGAAACATGAGTTGTGCTCTTTGAGTATATCTCCGTCCGTCCTCTGTTGGCCTCGATCATTGTACGTCTTCTTAATAAAGGTTTTGTGCTCTACCACCCAAGGATCGACCACGTCTATGTGTTGTAGCGTGACTAGGTTTGCTCTTTCAAAGTCGGCGAGTCGATCCTCGAAGTCGACATGCATTTCGCGACGACCCTCACGGTGACCCCATCCAGCGAGCCTGCCGAGGTGCCTGTTGACGGGCAGACCAACGGAGTTCTCGATGCCTAGATAATTCGTGCAGTAGGAGATGCACTCTTCGGTCAGAAAGCCCCTGGCTATGCTTCCCTCTGGACGTGACATGTTGCGAACGTATCCTTTGATGACACCATTCATCCTTTCGAACTGCATCATGCTGTGTAGGAACGTCGGCCCGAGTTGGATGATATCGTCCACAATATGGACCAGCAGATGCACCATAACGTCGAAGAATGCGGGCGGGAAGTACATCTCACGCTCGCATAGTATCACCACGATCTCTTCCTGTAACCTTCTGAGTTGCCTCACGCCAACAGACTTCTGAGAGATGACGTTGAAAAAGTTGCATAGGCCAAATAGGGTTTCACGGACGTGCGCGTCCATGATCCCACGGATTACAACTGGAAGTATCTGCGTCATCAGCACGTGACAGTCGTGAGACTTCATCCCGCTGAACTTCAGCTTCGCTGGGTCTAGGTATCTGCTTATCTTCCCCGCGTAACCGTAAGGAAGTTTTACTCCTACGAGGCAGGTGAAAAACTGCTCGATCTCCTCCTGACTTAGAGTGAAGCACGTGGGAGGGTAGTCATTTCCGGTCTTCTTGGCCTTTTTGCCTTTGCGACGACTTTCCGTGTCCTGCTTCGCCTCATCATCATCATCATCATATATAGCGTGAAGCTCCTGCCTGATGCCCATTGATTTCAAGTATGCCCTTGCTTTCGGTCCATCTTTGGTCCTCTCTGGCATGTTGAGCAGGGTAACAAGCAAACTCTCGCACACGTTCTTCGTGATATGCACGACATCAAGGCTGTGAGGCACACGGTGGATCTTCCAGTACGGCAAGTTCCAGAAAACAGACCTCGTTTTCCATACCTTCAGCAGCGGCTCTGGCGCCTTTCGCTTCTTTCCCGGCTCTGGCGCCTTTTGCTTCTTTCCCGGCAGTGGGCAGTCTTTCCAATTTTTCAACAGCTCGTCTATTTCCTCGCCGCTCCTCGTACGCAGGCGTTCTCGGGGTTCGGTTTCACCATCGAACAGATCCTTACGTTTTCTCCACGGGTCATCGTCGCGAAGCCACCTTCGATGTCCCATGAACACGGTTTTCGAAGACCCGGGATCTCTATCTAGCTGGCGATACGTTGTGTCATCCATGCACCTTACGCATCCAGAAAATCTGTGGACCACCTGCCCCGCGACATATCCGTAACCGAGATAGTCGTGCACCGTCGTTTTTGGCAAGGGAGTACAATAGTGATCTACGAGTAGATCACTGGACAGCGGTCAAAATTATCCTTAGTAAAGTAAGGATATGTTTCTCCATTATGGAAGTGACAAAAAGGTTCGTTGTAAAAGGTTATGTCGATGCAAATTTTGACACTGATCCAGATGACTCTAAGTCTCAATCTGGATACATATTGAAAGTGGGAGCAATTAGCTAGAGTAGCTCCGTGCAGATCATTGTTGACATAGAAATTTGCAAAATACATACGGATCTGAATGTTGCAGACCCGTTGACTAAACTTCTCTCACAAGCAAAACATGATCACACCTTAGTACTCTTTGAGTGTTAATCACATAGCAATGTGAACTAGATTATTGACTCTAGTAAACCCTTTGGGTGTTGGTCACATGAAGATGTGAACTATGGGTGTTAATCACATGGTGATGTGAATTATTGATGTTAAATCACATGGCGATGTGATCTAGATTATTGACTCTAGTGCAAGTGGGAGACCGAAGGAAATATGCCCTAGAGGCAATAATAAAGTTATTATTTATTTCCTTATTTCATGATAAATGTTTATTATTCATGCTAGAATTGTATTAACCGGAAACATAATACATGTGTGAATACATAGTCAAACATAGTGTCACTAGTATGCCTCTACTTGACTAGCTCGTTGATCAAAGATGATTAAGTTTCCTAACCATAGACATGAGTTGTCATTTGATTAACGGGATCACGTCATTAGGAGAATGATGTGATTGACTTGACCCATTCCATTAGCTTAGCACTTGATCATTTAGTTTGTTGCTATTGCTTTCTTCATGACTTATACATGTTCCTATGACTATGAGATTATGCAACTCCCGTTTACCGGAGGAACACTTTGTGTGCCACCAAACGTCACAACGTAACTGGGTGATTATAAAGGTTCTCTACAGGTGTCTCCGAAGGTACTTGTTGGGTTGGCGTATTTTGAGATTAGGATTTGTCACTCCGATTGTCGGAGAGGTATCTCTGGGCCCACTCGGTAATGCACATCACTATAAGCCTTGCAAGCATTGCAACTAATGAGTTAGTTGCGGGATGATGTATTACGGAACGAGTAAAGAGACTTGCCGGTAACGAGATTGAACTAGGTATTGAGATACCGACGATCAAATCTCGGGCAAGTAACATACCGATGACAAAGGGAACAACGTATGTTGTTATGAAGTCTGACCGATAAAGATCTTTGTAGAATATGTAGGACCAATATGGGCATCCAGGTCCCGCTACTGGTTATTGACCAGCGAGGTGTCTCGGTCATGTCTACATAGTTCTCGAACCCGTAGGGTCCGCACGCTTAACATTCATTGACGATATATTACTATGAGTTATGTATGTTGGTGACCATATGTTGTTCGGAGTTCCGGATAAGATCACGGACATGACGAGGAACTGCGGAATGGTTGATACGTCTCCGTCGTATCTACTTTTCCAAACACTTTTGCCCTTGTTTTGGACTCTAACTTGTATGATTTGAATGGACCTAACCCAGACTGACGTTGTTTTCAGCAGAATTACCATGATGTTGTTTTATGTGCAGAAAACAAATATTCTCGGAATGACCTGAAACTCCACGGGAGGTCTTAGAAAAAATAATAAAAAATCCTCACCAAATATGAAGACCAGTGGGCCCACACCCTTCTCACGAGGGTGGGGGCGCGCCCCCTACCTCGTGGGCCCCCTGTTGACCCTTCGACGACCACTCCAACTCTATATATTTGCTTTCGGCGAGAAAAAAATAAGAGGGAAGAAATCATCGCGTTTTACGATACGGAGCCGCCGCCAAGCCCTAAAACCTCTCGGGAGGGCTGATTTGGAGTCCGTTCGGGGTTTGGAGAGGGGGATTCGTCGCCATCGTCATCATCAACCATCCTCCATCACCAATTTCATGATGCTCACCGCCGTGCGTGAGTAATTTCATCATAGGCTTGCTGGACGGTGATGGGTTGGATGAGATTTAGCATGTAATCGAGTTAGTTTTGTTAGGGTTTGATCCCTAGTATCCACTATGTTCTGAGATTGATGTTGCTATGACTTTGCTATGCTTAATGCTTGTCACTAGGGCCCGAGTGCCATGATTTCAGATCTGAACCTATTACGTTTTCATGAATATATGAGAGTCTAGATCCTATCTTGCAAGTCTATAGTCACCTATTATGTGTTATGATCCGTTAACCCCGAAGTGACAATAATCGGGATACTTACCGGTGATGACCATAGTTTGAGGGGTTCATGTATTCACTATGTGCTAATGCTTTATTCCGGTTCTCTATTAAAAGGAGGTCTTAATATCCCATAGTTTCCAATAGGACCCCGCTACCATGGGAGGGTAGGACAAAATATGTCATGCAAGTTCTTTTCCATAAGCACGTATGACTATATACGGAATACATGCCTACATTACATTGACGAACTGGAGCTAGTTCTGTGTCACCCTATGTTATGACTGTTACATGATGAACCGCATCCGGCATAATTATCCATCACTGATCCGGTGCCTACGAGTTTTCCATATACTGGTTTACGCTTATTTACTTTTCCGTTGCTACTGTTACAATCACTACAAAATACCAAAAATATTACTTTTGCTGTCTTTACTTTTGTTGCCGCTACCACGACTATCATATTACTTTGCTACTAAACACTTTGCTGCAGATACTAAGTTTCCAGGTGTGGTTGAATTGACAACTCAGTTGCTAATACTTGAGAATATTCTTTGGCTCCCCTTGTGTCGAATCAATAAATTTGGGTTGAATACTCTACCCTCGAAAGCTGTTGCGATCCCATATACTTGTGGGTTATCAAGACCTTTTTCTGGCGCCGCTGCCGGGGAGCATAGCTCTATTCTTTGAGTCACTTGGGATTTATATCTGCTGGACACTATGAAGAACTTGAGAGATCCAAGAACCAAGATCTATCCCTCAACCACGAGGGGAGGTAAGGAACTGCCATCTGTCGGATTTCGGGTTCCGGCAGACCCTTGAGGTTTGAACACTGGGGTGCACGCGGAGATTTCGCCTTCTACCTACCTGCACCCCTCCGCCTCGCTAAGATCTAAGCTATGGAAAGAACAGCACAAGAGACGCAGGGTTTATACTGGTTCGGGCCACCGTTGTGGTGTAATACCCTACTCCAGTGTGCGGTATGGTGGATTGCCTCTTGGGCTGATGATGATGAGCAATACAAGGAAGAACAGCCTCGCGAGGGTCTGTTCTTGGCTGAGGGGATGAACTGCTAGGAGGAGTTCAGTCACCCTTCTCTCTCTCTCTCTCTCTCTCTCTCTCTCTCTCTCTCTCTCTCTCTCTCTCTCTCTCTTCTCGATTCTCTCTCCGATTTCGATCCCTCTACCCCGTGGGTGGCTAGTCCTATTTATATGCAAAGGCCATGTGCCTCTTCCCAAATATTGAGCGGGAAGGGCGCCAACAATTGGCCATTTTGAAGGGGAACATCTGGTACACTTATCTTGACTAAAGTTGGTCCTCGCCTGCCAAAGGCTCTGGTGGTGACGCTGGATTGGGCTCCACAATGACTTCCTCCCTGCCGTTGGACTGGTCTTGGTCTCGTTGCACCGAAATGGGTGCCTTTGCTTGATGCTCTCGCCTGCGCTTGCTCCCTTTGCACCAAAGAGGAAAGGAGGACACTGCGCGGGCTGGCCGCCTGGCACCCTTGGTCGTCATGGCTTGTGTCATGGGCACCTCGTGAGGTACCCCGCCTTGATCTCTCCGCCTCCTCGCGAGCCAGCCTGATGAGGCCGTGCCTGAGGAAGCTCCGTGTCGTCCGCCCCGCGAGGCTTGACCCCTCGCGAGGGTCTTGGGTCCGTGTTGATGAAGATGGGTCGTGCTGGGCCCCTCCTCGAGCCACGCCGCAGGCCGCAGGCAGGCAAGTCTGGGGACCCCCGTTCCCAAAACACCGACAATAGCCCCCGGGCCCAAGTCGCACCCGGACTTGGCCGTGCAGGGAGGCGAAAGGGCAAGAGCAAAGCACCGCGGGCCCTAACAGCCTGCGGCCTTGTGCGCTGCGTGGCGGTTAATTGTACATGGGCGTCCCCACTTCCCCATGGCGCCTCGGCAACTGTACGGATTGGACAAGTCCCTGCATGCAAAGCGGGGATTACCTGCGATCGTGGGGGCCGACGGTTGGCCCTCGCCGGCTATAAGTACGGATCGGCGCGCGCCCTTCCAGTTCATCCCCCCTTGCTTCTCCTTCTTCTTCATGGCCCCATCGAGGAGGTTCTCGGCCGCAGAGAAGGGGAAGGCTCGCCAGGTTGAGCCTGCCTCTCCCCCGCCCAAGCGCGGCCGAGGGCGCCCTCGCAAACATCCTGTGGCCACCACGACAGCTCCCTGCAGCCGTGGAGATGATTTCCAGTATGGTGACGGGCGGACTGCTATGGCCGGGGGGCGCGCTTCGGTCGCGCGTTCCCCTAGGCCGTGCTTTCGCGCTGCAGAGGTGCTGCCGGAGTTCGTTGTGTGGTCGGCGGAGATGACTAGCACCCGGCTTCAACTTCCTCACTTCCTTATCGGCGAGCTCTCGGCCGGCGCCCTGGGCGGCCTCTGGCTTCAGGCAGACGGCTGCTGCAGCCGGGCCTCATGGGCTTCACTGAAGGTCTCCGCAGCCGGGAGCCTGGCCTTGACCCGCGGTTGGCAGACGTTTGCCCACGCACGTGGCCTGAGCTGTCGGTGCACCCTGCACTTCAAGTTTGACGGTGATGCCACCCTCCACGTGAGGGTGTTAGGGGAAGATGGTCGCCGCGCAGGGTGCTGCCCTGAGGAAGATGACCGCGGCCGGGAACCCAGCCCCGGCGATGATGGAGAGGACAGCGCTCGCGTGATTGGCGGGGCTCAGGGTTCCCCAAGCTTCACCGATTCTTCTTCAGGCGGCGACTCTTCTAGCGGTGGCCGCGGTCAGCCTCCACACCGTCGTACCTGCTTGGGAGGTGGTAGCTTGTCTGCCCGCCGTCGTGCCTCGGTGAAGCGCGAGAGGGAGTTTGCCTGAGCCCCGGAGGCAGCTCGAGTCTTCCCTGCAGGCCGGTGTGAGGCGAGCTGCGCCTGATTTGTTCTTTATTTTCCTTTTTCCTACGTAAAAAGACAGTAGCGTGGAGCCCCGCGGGGGCGTGTTTGGGTTATTGTTGTTAACCATCGCTTTGCTTCCGTTATCGTGCCTTCCGGCTACGTGCCCGCGCATGGATAGTTCCCAGCCCCAGCCGTGGGGGGCGACCGACCCAGGCCATGTGTTCGTGTCGCGGTGCCCGTGGGGCACGGACTGAAGGGGTGCTCCAGTAATGGACCCAGGTCGCGAAACCTTTGAACGACTAGGACAGGAACACTCGCGAGGGCGCTCGGCTGCCCCCCCTCGCGAGGCCTTGCATAAGAGAAATCGAGGCAGGAGAGTGAAAAGTCGAAGAACCACAAGCCAAAGACGGCAACAGCTTCAATAAAACTTCGAATGAGAATGAACAAGCCAACTGCGGAAAGTAAATGAAAAAGTCGCGTCCGACACCTAATCTAGTCTTCGACGTCTTCTCACCAGCGCGGAGCTAAGTGCTGCCACTGGGCGTGGGAGGGAGCCCCAGGGCCTGAGGCCGGCGCTCCTGAGACTCCGGGGCGTGTACAGCCCCAACTCATTATTACGTGAGAGTGTCACGGGCGGCGAGCTTCACAGGTGTTGGCCTTCTTCACAGGCTCCAGGCCTTTCTTGGGGGAAGCAGACTTCATGGGCATTTGCCCTCTCCACAGGCTTCAGGCCCTTTCCAAAACACGACAGCTTCACAGGCATTCGCCTTCTTCACAGGCTCTGGGCCTTTTCCAAAACGCGACAGCTTCATAGGCATTCGCCTTCTTCACAGGCTCTGGGCCTTTTCCAAAACGCGACAGCTTCACAGGCATTCGCCTTCTTCATAGGCTCTGGGCCTTTTCCAAAGAGGATAATCTTCACAGGCATTCGCCTTCTTCACAGGCTCTGGGCCTTTTCCAAAAAGGATAATCTTCACAGGCATTCGCCTTCTTCACAGGCTCTGGGCCTTTTTAGGGGTAGAACCTCCGGAGGTGCTGGATGTTCCATGTGTTCTGGACCGGCACCCCCTCCTGAGTCTCCAAGCGCGCAGAGCCGGGCCTGGAAACATGAACAACCTTGAACGGGCCCTCCCACATGGGAGAGAGCTTGTGCAGTCCCTCCCTGGAGAGAACCCGCCTGAGCACGAGGTCTCCTACCTCGAGAGTTCTGGGGCGGATGTTGCGGCAGTGATATCGTCGCAGTGCTTGTTGGTACCTCGCCGCTCGCAACGCGGCTTCTCGGCGACGTTCCTCCCCCAGCACGAGGTCCATCCCCCACATGGCGTCCTGCTGCACCTCGTCGAATGCTAGGACCCGCGCGGAGCAATGTCTGATCTCGTGAGGGAGGACTGCTTCGGCTCCGTAGACCAGGAAGAACGGGGTCTCTCCAGTCGGCTTGGTCGCGGTTGTGCGGATGGACCACAACACGGACTGAAGCTCGTCGTACCAACCTCTGCCGCAGGCCTCCAGCTTCTTCTTGAACGTCCTAGTATTGAGGCCCCTCAGGACCTCTGCGTTGGCTCGCTCGGCCTGGCCGTTGCTTCGGGGGTGCGCCACCGAAGCATAGCATATCTGCGTTCCAAGGTTAGCACAGTATGTTTTGAAGAGGTTACTGGTGAACTGTGAACCGTTGTTTGTGATGATGCGGTTCGGCACCCCGAACCGGCTCACGATGCCCCTGATGAACTTGACCGCGGAACCCGCGGGGATGGTGCGGACGGCCTCTACTTCAGCCCACTTGGTGAACTTGTCCACGGCGACGTAGAGGTAGCGGTAGCCCCCTGGCGCCCGAGGAAACGGGCCCAGGATGTCCAGCCCCCAGACTGCGAATGGCCATGAAAGGGGTATAGTCTGCAGGCCTCCTGTCGGTTGATAGATCCGCTTGGCATGGAACTGGCAGGCCTCACAAGCTTTCACCAGTTCGACGGCGTCATTGAGTGCGGTGGGCCAATAAAACCCACTACGGAATGCCTTGCCGACGAGGGTCCGTGATGATGAATGATGTCCACAGTCTCCGCCGTGTATATCTTCCAGCAGTTCCTTTCCTTGCTCCCTGGAGATGCAGCGCAGGGATACATCGTTTGGTCGCTTCCGGTAGAGCTCTCCATCCTTGATGCAGTATGCCATGGCCTGCCGTGCCACATGCTCCGCTTCCTCCTCCTTCTCCGGCAGGGTCCCTTGTGTTAAGTAACTCCAGAGCTCCGTGATCCAGCACCCCTCCTGAGGTTCCATCGTCAGGAGCAGGCGTGCTCCTGAGGCCGGGCCACAGACCAGGGCTCCTGAGGCAGGTGGCTGGGGGAGCTCCTCCCGAGGCTGAGCCGTGTTTGACAATGACGGCAGGGCTGAGGTCTTGAAGAGCCGCTCCTCGACGATGCCAGGCTCCTGAGGTAACCTCCTGGACACCCGTTTGGCGATGTCGTCGGCCTCCTGATTGGTGCCACGGGGCACATGCTGCAACTCCAACCCCCAGAACTGCTTCTCCATCCTGCGGACCTCTGCAAGGTAGGCTTCCATGTGCTCATCTTTCGGCTCGTACACCTTGTTGGAGAAATTGACAAGGAGCTGCGAATCGCCCTTGATGGTGAGGCGTTTCACCCCCAGGGCAGCTGCGACCTTCAAGCCCGCTATTAAACCTTCATACTCCGCTATGTTGTTGGAGACCTTTTCACCTTGCTGGAAACAGAGCTGTACAACGTAGTAGAGCTTGTCCTGAGTGGGCGATATAAGCACCGCCCCAGCCCCAGCGCCATGCCTGGAGAACGCCCCATCGAAGTACATGACCTAGCCTTCTGGCGCCCCACTTCCCGGGAAGAGGGACCGATCCTCGTCGGCCTTGAGGCCTGGTGCCTCCGTCCATTCTGCCACAAAATCCGCTAATGCTGCTCCCTTGATGACTCTGGTCGTGCTGAATTCGAGATGAAACGCTTGCAGTTCTATGTTCCACTCAGCGACCCTTCCAGCTGAGTTAGGGCTCCTGAGCACTCTCTCCAGGGGGTATGACGAGACGACCTTGATCGGGTGACCCTGAAAATAGTGCCGCAGCTTGCGCGAGGCCACTAGTAGCGTGAGGAGGAGCTTCTGAGGCATGGGGTACCATGCCCTCGCGTCTCGCAACACAGTGCTGACGAAGTACACTGGGTGCTCAATGAGGTTGGGTGCGTCAGTGCTGGTGGCGCTCTCCGGAGACCATGGTGCCTCCTGAGGCGATGAGGCCTCCTGAGGCTGGCCATCTGGGAGAGGGGCCTCTTCCGCCTCCGGTGCACTCCTCTGCGGCGGCTGATCCTCCTCAGCCGCAGTGGCGGTTTCTGTGGGCCTTCCTTGTTCCTGTTTTGCCTTGTCCTGGGCTGCTGCTGTGGTTTTGATTCGACGCTCCTCCCTAACCACCACCAGGGCTACGCTGGCGGAGTAGGGAGTGGCGGCGAGGTAAAGCACCAGGGGCTCTTGAGGGCGTGGAGCCACCATGACCGGAGGGCTGGTCAGGTATCTCTTGAGATCCTGGAACGCCTTGTCATCCCCTTCAGTCCATTCAAAGGGCCCCTTTTTCCTTCATTAGCTGGAAGAAGGGCAGCGCTCGCTCCCCCAACTTGGAGATGAAGCGCCCTAGCGCGGTCACGCGCCCAGTGAGCTTCTGCATTTCTCTGAGGGTCTTTGGCGGGCTCATGTCCTCGACCGCCTTGACCTTTTCCGGGTTAGCCTTGATGCCTCGGTGGGACACGAGGAAACCCAAGAGCTTGCCCGAGGGGACTCCGAACACACACTTCTCTGGGTTGAGCCGCAGGTTCACTGCATTGAGGCTCGCGAAGGTTTCCTCCAGGTCTTGTATCAGGGTCCTGGCCTCCCGAGACTTCACCACAATGTCATCGATGTAAGCCTCAACATTCTTCCCGAGCTGCAGGCCCAAGGTGATGTGCATCAGCCGCTGAAAGGTCGCCCCTACATTACGCAGCCCGAATGGCATGCAGGTGTAGCAGTACACCCCACACGGGGTTAGGAAGGCTGTCTTTTCGACGTCTTCTACCGCCATCTTGATCTGGTGATACCCAGAGAAGGCATCCAAGAAGCATAGCAGGTCCCATTCTGCGGTGGAATCGACGATCTGGTCGATGCGGGGGAGCGGGAACGGATCTTGCAGGCATGCCTTGTTGAGGTTGGTGAAGTCGACACTCCCTCCCTTCTTTGGCACAACGACAGGGTTGGCCAACCAATTTGGGTATCGGACCTCGCGAATGACCCTAGCGGCTTCTAGTTTGCGGGTCTCTTGGACGATGAAGGCCTGCTTTTCTGTGGACTGCCACCTTGCCTTCTGCTTCACAGGGCGCACGTTGGGGCACACGTTGAGGTGATGCTCGATTACGCTCCTAGGGATCCCCGCCAACTGGTCAGGCTCCCAAGCGAATACCTTCTTGTTTGCGCGCAGGAACCTGACCAGGGCCTCCTCCTGCTCGGGCTCGAGGTTGGCGCCTATGGTGAAAGTGGCATTGGTGGACCCGTCCTCATCAACGGGTATCTGCTTGGTTTCTACCTTGTCTTGGGTGAACAACTGTTTCTTCTTGGCGGGTGCAGCCCCCTTGGGCTCGGGGGTCTCCGAGTCGGCGGGCTGTGCCGACACCGCCGTCTTGAGGCGAGCTTGAGCACTCGCAGCGCGTCTCCGGTGTGCCCGTGCACGGTGAGGACACCGCTGCTCCCGGGCATCTTCATGAGGTTGTATGCCGGGTGCGTCGCAGCCATGAACTGGGCCAGCGCTGGGTAGCCGAGGATGGCGTTGTAGGGGAGGCCGATGGGGGCGATGTCGAAGTCGACCAGCTCCGTGCGGAAGTTATTGTAGGTGCCGAAGGTTACTGGGAGCCGGATATGTCCCAAGGAGCTGGATGATCCACCCCAACGCCTGAGAAGGGTCGGCTGGGTTGCAGCCGTTCTAGGGGTATGTAGAGGAGGTTGAAGGCCTCAACCGAGAGCACGCTGAGGCCCGCACCGCCATCGATGAGAGTTCTGGTGACGGCCACCTAGCAGATGGTGGGGGTGCACAGCATGGGAAGCGCACCCGAGCAGGCCGAGTTGGAGGGGTGGTCCTCCGAGCTGAAGGTCAGGCCAGCCTTGGGCGCCGCCCGATCCGGGAGAGCCCCCTGCCGCGTGGAAGCGGCACTGTCCCGGCGGATGAACGGCTTGACGTGGTGACTCGTAGGCGGCGCCTGCGAGCCGCCCAGGAGGGCCGCGACGACCGGGGGTGTTGGTGTAGCATGGTGGGCGGGAAAGAGGCTGCGGAGCTCTTCCCAAGAGGCCACGGAGGCTGCCGGCAGGTGGAGCAGCCATGCGCGCGGAGCGCCGGTGAGGGCCATGGGGAGCCAATTGGCCATGACCCTATCGTCACCTCCAGCTTCGAGGATGGCCTCCTCGTACGCCAGCAAGAAGGCCAACAGATCAGTCGCGCCGCTGTAGCGCGGCGACGTCGTTGGCTTGAACTTGTCCGGCCACCGTACCCGTTGCAGGGCTGGGGCCAGGGCTCGGAGCCCCCTGGCCCCCGTGCTGGCACCGGCGGCCGGAGCGGGCGGCGCGCTACTCATTCCGAGGCAGGTCATGGCGGTGGCAGAAGGGAAAACTTCGGTGCACCCCTACCTGGCACGCCAAATGTCGGATTTCGGGTTTCGGCAGACCCTTGAGGTTCGAACACTGGGGTGCGCGCGGAGATTTTGCCTTCTACCTACCTGCACCCCTCCGCCTCGCTAAGATCTAAGCTATGGAAAGAACAACACAAGAGACACAGGGTTTATACTGGTTCGGGCCACCATTGTGGTGTAATACCCTACTCCAGTGTGTGGTATGGTGGATTGCCTCTTGGGCTGATGATGATGAGCAATACAAGGAAGAACAACCTCGCGAGGGTCTGTTCTTGGCTGAGGGGATGAACTGCTAGGAGGAGTTCAGTCACCCTTCTCTCTCTCTCTCTCTTCTCGATTCTCTCTTCGATTTTGATCCCTCTACCCTGTGGGTGGCTAGTCCTATTTATATGCAAAGGCCCTGGGCCTCTTCCCAAATATTGAGCGGGAAGGGCGCCAACAATTGGCCATTTTGAAGGGGAACATCTGGTACACTTATCCTGACTAAAGTTGGTCCTCGCCTGCCAAAGGCTCTGGTGGTGATGCTGGATTGGGCTCCACAATGACTTCCTCCCTGCCGTTGGACTGGTCTTGGTCTCGTTGCACCGAAACGGGTGCCTTTGCTTGATGCTCTCGCCTGTGCTTGCTCCCTTTGCACCAAAGAGGAAAGGAGGACACTGCGTGGGCTGGCGCCCGCCTGGCACCCTTGGTCGTCATGGCTTGCGTCACGGGCACCTCGTGAGGTACCCCGCCTTGATCTCTCCGCCTCCTCGCGAGCCCACCTGATGAGGCCGTGCCTGAGGAAGCTCCGTGTCGTCCGCCCCGCGAGGCTTGACCCCTCACGAGGGTCTTGGGTCTGTGTTGATGAAGATGGGCCGTGCAGGGCCCCTCCTCGAGCCACGCCGCAGGCCGCAGGCAGGCAAGTCTGGGGACCCCCGTTCCCAGAACGCCGACACCATCTAGCTCTGCACTTGATTCACCTTCTGTTATGAGTAAGTTTGCGACACCTACACCTGCTTCTGCTATTCGTTCTGATATGTCGCATGTTATTGATGATGCCACTTCTGCTATGCATGATACTTATGATGACACTGCTTCTATGCCTGATACTACTGTGCCCCTTAGTGAATTTCTTGATGAACAAATTGCTAGGGCTAGAGAAAGAGAAATTATTGAATCTGAATACGATGATGATAGTGATGATGAAAATATGCCTGTTATTCCTGAGGGTTATTTATTTGATCAAGATGCTTCTTTAGCTATTTTAGCTTCCAGAGATAGATATGAGCTCAAGAGGTTATTGATTAAATGGAACAAAGAATCACTTAGAGATAAAATGAAACCCGATCCTGCTTTTGCTACTTCACCTATATGTGTTCCTGATAAAGATTATGAATTCTCTGTTGATCCTGATATAATTACTTTGGTTGAATCTGATCCGTTTTATGGCTATGAATCTGAAACTATTGTGGCACATCTTACTAAGTTAAATGATATAGCTGCCCTGTTCACTAATAATGAGAGATCACGTTACCTCTATTTACTCAAAATATTTCTGTTCTCATTAAAGGGTGATGCTAAGATATGGTTTAATTCTCTTGATCCTGGTTGTGTGCGTAGTCCCCAGGATATGATTTATTACTTCTCTGCTAAATATTTCCCTGCTCATAAGAAATAAGCTGCTTTGAGGGAAATATACAACTTCGTGCAAATTAAAGAAGAGAGTCTCCCACAAGCTTGGGGAGGCTTCTCAAGTTACTTAATGCTTTGCCTGATCATCCTCTTAAGAAACCTGAAATACTTGATATCTTTTATCATGGACTAACCGATGCTTCCAGAGATTACCTGGATAGTTGTGCTGGTTCTCTTTTCAGGGAAAGAACACCGAATGAAGCTGAAATTCTATTGAATAATATGTTGACAAATGAAAATAATTGGGCACCTCCTGAACCAGCTCCTGAGCCAACTCCTACTCCAATTACTGAGCCTATTCCTAAACCAACTCCAAAGAAGAGAGGTGTTTTATTTCTCAGTCCCGAAGATATGCAAGAGGCAAAGAAATCTATGAAAGAAAAAGGTATTAAAGCTGAAGACGTTAAGAATTTACCTCCTATTGAAGAAATACATGGTCTTAATATACCGCCTGTTGAAGAAACATACGATCTCAATTATTTATTTACCGAAGAACCTCCTGATCCCAATATCCCGACACAGGTAGTAAAGTTAAATTCTCTCTATAGATATGATAAAGCTGAAGTCCCTCCTACTAAAATTGCTAGTCAATGCTTGGATGAGTTTGATAATTTTATGTATAAGAAAGATGACTTCAATGCTTATTTTGGTAGACAATTAAAAGAAAATGCTTATATGATTAGACGGTTTGGTGATTATATGGCTGATATTAAAGGTGAACATAAACTTATTAGCAAACATGCTTCTATGGTTACCACTCAAGTAGAACAAGTACTTAAGGCTCAAAAAGAAGTGCTTGATGAAATGAATAGTAAGAAAAATGATTATGCTGTTAGAGAGGCTACTAGAACTGGTAGAATGACTCAGGAACCTTTGTATCCTGAAGGCCACCCTAAGAGAATCGAGAAAGATTCTCAAAGAAATAATATTGATGTTCCTAGTTCTTCTAAAAAGAAGAAGAAGAAAAAATGATAGAGCTGTGCAAACTTCTAGTGAGCCTATTGCTGAACCACCTGATAATCCAAATGATATATCTATGTCTGATGCTGAAACACAATCTGGTAATGAACATGAACTTAGCAAAAATATTAATGATGATGTTAATGATGATGTTCAACCTAGTAATGACAATGATGTAGAAATTGAACCTGCTGTTGATCTTGATAACCCACAATCAAAAATCAACGTTATGATAAAAGAGACTTTGTTGTTAGGAAACATGGTAGAGAAAGAGAACCTTGGGTTCAGAAACCCATGCCTTTTCCTCCGAAACCATCCAAGAAAAAGGATGATGAGGATTTTGAGCGCTTTGCTGAAATAATTAGGCCTATCTTTTTGCGTATGAGATTAACTGATGTGCTCAAAACGAACCCTTATGCTAAATATATGAAAGATAGCATTACTAATAAAAGAAAGATACGGGAAGCTGAGATTTCCACCATGCTTGCTAATTATACTTTTAAGGGTGGAATACCAAAGAAACTTGGAGACCCCAGAGTACCTACTATACCTTGCTCCATTAAAAGAAATTATATTAAAACTGCTTTATGTGATCTTGGAGCCGGTGTTAGTGTTATGCCTCTCTCTTTATATCGTAGACTTGACTTGAATAAGATGACACCTACCGAAATATCTTTGCAAATGGCTGATAAATCAACTGCTATACCTGTCGGTATTTGTGAGGATGTGCCTGTTGTGGTTGCAAACGTTATTATTTTAACGGACTTTGTTATTCTTGATATTCCCGAGGATGATAGTATGTCTATTATTCTTGGAAGACCTTTTCTTAATACTGCAGGGGCTGTTATTGATTGCAACAAAGGCAATGTCACTTTTCATGTTAATGGCAATGAGCATATGGTACACTTTTCGAGGAAACAACCTCAAGTTCATAGTATCAACTATATTGGAAAAATTCCATCAATTATATTTGGAGGTTTTGAATTTCCTCTTCCTACTGTCAAGAAGAAATATGATATTCTTATTATTGGGGACGTGCATATCCCCGTTGAGGTAACTTAGTGTTATTCGAAATTTCTCCGGTTTCATGATTATCGGAATGAGTTTGTTAACAAGACTTGATCAACCTTGTTAGTGGATTCTTTTTTATGAGCATGAGATGGATGAAACTAGAAGCACAAACTTCTGTACCCCACTTTTACTTTCTGTCATTTATATTAAATAAAGTAAAAAATAGTATTTTCTGTCTGTTTCCTGACTTATCCGTGCAATATAAAAATATCCCGAAAATAAAAGTCCTCAGAATGCCATGCCAATTTAATATGATTTTTTCGGGAATATTTGAGAATTTACTGTGCAAAAATTACCGCGGGAGGACCTGCCACCTGGCCACGAGGGTGGTGGGCGCCCCCCCTATAGGGCGCGCCCCCTGCCTCATGGGCCCACGATGGCCCTCCTCCACTTATCCCAGCACCCATCTTCTTCCTCTATCTCACACAAACCCGGAAAACCAACTCAAGCACGAGTTCCAGACACTTTTGCTGTGATTTTTGATCTCCTTGCTCAAAGCACCTCTCGCAAAACTGCTTGAGGAGATTGTTCCCTAGTATGTGACTTCTCCATTGGTCCAATTAGTTTTTGTTCTAGTGCTTTATTCTTTGCAAATTTGTGCTGCATAGGTGACCATGTTCTTGAGATTGCATGTCAAATTTATATGGTTCCAAGTAGTTCTAATGCTTGATATAGGCTCTAGGCACTTGTAGGAGTAGTTACTATCAGTTTTATTGAGTTTGGTTTACTTTTATTTTGAAGTTACTAAAAATTTCAGAATTTTTCAGAGAAAAACAATATGTTTAGGAAGATGTTCCAAGGTGGTTCCTCTAAGAAGTAAGGACCCAGGATTGCTATGCGCGATGCTGACGAGGATCCACCAAGAGACGCTCCAGTACGGCCTTGCGACTGGCCGTCGGAAAATTTTATGGACCGTGCGGGACTTAAAGAAGAATTCAAAGCATATTTGCGCAATGCCGGTCTTGAGGATTTTGAGGCTAACAAATGCCCCCGGTATCATGATCTCACAAGTTCATTTGTGAGGAGGTTTGAGTATTCATTTTCGCGTAATTCTTCTTCAGTCATGTTTGATCTTTATGAAAAATCTTATACCATGGACTTAGAGGATTTCACTTCTGCTTGCGAACTTCCATCATGGGGCAGTATTAGGGATCCTCCTAAATCTGAATTTAGAAACTTTCTTGCTAGTATAACTGTGGGGGAATCCAGAGATATAACGCAGGCTACCATTGGGAGCATTCACTTTCCTGCTATACATTATTTTGCTCTCTTCATCAGTAGATGCATAAATGCTAAGGATGAAGCATGTCACATGTGTGTCCCTGATCTTAGCATTCTTAGGAGTGCTGTGTTAGGAGATCAATCTTATCATATGGGAGCCATTGTAGCTCGTAGGTTGCATCATAATAGATATAATGGAGATTTCTTTGGAGGAATTTACGCAACCCGCTTAGCTCATTTTCTTGAAATAGACATTCATGAGGGTGATATGGAGTTTCCTCCTGCATATTTAAATTATAACTCTATGGCTTCGCACCAGTTTGTCGAGAGGCCTGAATCACCTCTCTTATATCGCTTATTTTTTGATAAACGACGTGTTTTCCGTATTACTCTCCCTGCTCCTGCCTTCTTTGATTCATAGACAAAAGGAAGATATGTTATTACCAGAGAGGAGGCAGAAGAGTACGAGAGGAGAGCGGAGGCAGCCCGTCTCCACGCTGCAGCTCAGCAGGCGATAACCGCTGCACATCAGTATGATCCCAACTATCCTTCCTCCTCACAGTACGACCCAACAACTATTATTATGGATATCCGCCAGGCCAGCCGTGGCCATAGACCAACTTAGGCCAAAAGCCTAAACTTGGGGGAATACATATTTTTCACCGACATTACATTTATGTTCACACACACTCATTGCTAGATGTCGGTGCTCATACTTTTTCACTGTAATATTCATGCTAGTTTATTTTCTTTTTCCTGCTTTCTTCTTGTGTGTTTGTTAAACCTTAAGAAAAACCAAAAAAATTAGTAGTAGTTTATTTCTCTACTGTAGTAGTAATAATTAAAAAGAAAATCCAAAAATATTTCCCATTCTTCTTTTGCTTGTTGGGAGCTTTCCCGTGTAAATAGTTTTTTTTTCTTTTCTTTGGGGGTCAACTTGAGAAGACCATAATTAAATTGTTGAAGTGGCTCTTATATGCATTATTCTTGATTTAACCAAGAGCCCATATTGCTTTGTCTTCTCCTGTTTATTGAATGCTCGCAGATTCCAGCTTAGTCCAATGCACGTGCACTCTTATTATTATTCACACCGTTCGGTCATGGACGTGAAAGGCAATTATGATGATATATGATGGACTGACTGAGATGAGAAAAGCTGGTATGAACTCGACCTCTTTTGTTTTTGTAAATATGATGAGCCCGTCGTTCTTGATTCAGCTTATTATGAATAAACATGTTTGCAATGATAATTAGAGATCAGAGTTGCTTGTGCCATGCTTGATTAGCTATGAGTTATAATGATTTACCTTATATGCCAACATGCTATTGAGATGATTATGATGGAGTGGTATCCTCCTTTGAATGATTTAAGTAACTTGACTTGGCATATGTTCACGCATGTAGTTGAAACAAAATCAACATAGCCTTCACGATATTTATGCTCATGGTGGATTATATCCTACTAATGCTTGCGTCCAATGTTTATTAATTTTAATGCATATACATGGCTGTTGTGGCTCTCTAGTTGGTCGCTTCCTAGTCTTTTGCTAGCCTTCACTTGTACAAAGCAGGAATACTGCTTGTGCATCCAATCCCTTAAACCCCAAAGTTATTCCAGATGAGTCCACCATACCTTCCTATATGCGGTATCTACCGGCCATTCCAAGTAAATTTGTATGTGCCAAACTCTAAACCTTCAAATAAGCATTCTATTTTGTATGCTCGAATAGCTCATGTATCAACAAAGGCTGTCCTTATCTTCCGTGTTAGGCGGGTTACTCTCAAGAGTGGACTCCGCTCCTCACTCACGAGAAAATGGCTGGTCACCGGGATGCCCAGTCCCATGCTTTATGCAAACTAAATCAAAATTAATTGCAAACAAAACTCCCCCTGGGACCTCACGTATGTTGGAGGCACTCGTTGTTTCGAGCAAGCCATGGATTGATGCTTGTTGGTGGAGGGGGAGTATAAACTTTACCATTCTGTTTGGGAACCACCTATAATGTGTTTAGCATGGAAGATATTGCCATCTCTTAGTTGTTACGTTGACAATGAAAGTATACCGCTCAAAATACAATTTATCTCGATTTCAAAACCGAGCTCTGGCACCTCTACAAATCCCTGCTTCCCTCTACGAAGGGCCTATCCATTTACTTTATGTTGAGTCATCACCCTCTTATTAAAAAGCACTAGCTGGAGAGCACAACTGTCATTTGCATTCATCACTGTTAATTTATATTGGGTATGACTATGATTGGATCTCTTTTACCATGAATTACAATGTCTAGTCAGTCCTTGATCTTTAAAGGTGCTTTGCATTTATGTTTTGCGGTCTCAGAAAGGGCTAGCGAGATACCATCTTGTTATATCATATTATGATTGTTTTAAGAAAGTGTTGTCATCCGAGATTTATTATTATGACTTGCTAGTTGATTATGCTATTGGTATGAGTAATGATGAGAACTGAGAATTATTGCAAGTGTGGTTAGTTATGATCTATGCTGAAAACTTGAATGCTGCCTTGACATAGTTACAACAACAAGAGCAAACAGAGTTTGTAAAAGTTTTTCTTTCTTTCAGTTTGTCAACTGAATTGCTTGAGGACAAGCAAGGGTTTAAGCCTGGGGGAGTTGATACGTCTCCGTCGTATCTACTTTTCCAATCACTTTTGCCCTTGTTTTGGACTCTAAATTGTATGATTTGAATGGAACTAACCCGGACTGACGCTGTTTTTAGTAGAATTACCAAGATGTTGTTTTATGTGCAGAAAACAAATATTCTCGGAATGACCTGAAACTCCACGGGAGGTCTTAGAAAAAATAATAAAAAATTCTCGCCAAATATGAAGACCAGGGGGCCCACACCCTTCTCACGAGGGTGGGGGGCGCCCCCACCTAGGGCGCGGCCCCCTACCTCTTGGGCCTCCTGTTGACCCTCCGACGCCAACTCCAACTCTATATATTTGCTTTTGGCGAGAAAAAAAAATAAGAGAAAAGAAATCATCACGTTATATGATACGGAGCCACCGCCAAGCCCTAAAACCTCTCGGGAGGGCTGATCTGGAGTCCGTTCAGGGCTCCGGAGAGGGGGATTCGTCGCCGTCGTCATCATCAACCATCCTCCATCACCAATTTCATGATGCTCACCGCCGTGCGTGAGTAATTTCATCGTAGGCTTGCTGGACGGTGATGGGTTGGATGTGATTTATCATGTAATCGAGTTAGTTTTGTTAGGGTTTGATCCCTAGTATCCACTATGTTCTGAGATTGATGTTGATATGACTTTGCTATGCTTAATGCTTGTCACTAGGGCCCGAGTGCCATGATTTCAGATCTGAACCTATTATGTTTTCATGAATATATGAGAGTCTAGATCCTATCTTGCAAGTCTATAGTCACCTATTATGTGTTATGATCCGTTAACCCCGAAGTGACAATAATCGGGATACTTACCGGTGATGACCGTAGTTTGAGGAGTTCATGTATTCACTATGTGCTAATGCTTTGTTCCGGTTCTCTGTTAAAAGGAGGTCTTAATATCCCTTAGTTTCCAATAGGACCCCGCTGCCACGGGAGGGTAGGACAAAAGATGTCATGCAAGTTCTTTTCCATAAGCACGTATGACTATATACGGAATACATGCCTACATTACATTGACGAACTGGAGCTAGTTCTGTGTCACCCTATGTTATGACTGTTACATGATGAACCGCATCCGGCATAATTATCCATCACTGATCCGGTGCCTACGAGTTTTCCATATACTGGTTTACGCTTATTTACTTTTCCGTTGCTACTGTTACAATCACTACAAAATACCAAAAATATTACTTTTGCTGTCTTTACTTTTGTTGCCACTACCACCACTATCATATTATTTTGCTACTAAACACTTTGCTGCAGATACTAAGTTTCCAGCTGTGGTTGAATTGACAACTCAGTTGCTAATACTTGAGAATATTCTTTGGCTCTCCTTGTGTCGAATCAATAAATTTGGGTTGAATACTCTACCCTAATAAGCTGTTGCGATCCCCTATACTTGTGGGTTATCAATGGTCCGGAGATAAAGATTGATATATGGGATAATAGCGTTTGGGCTCCGGAAGGGTTCCAGAATTCACCGGAAGGGGTTCCGGATGTTTCCCGAAATGTTTGGGTACGAGAACACTTTATTTGGGCCAAAGGGCAAAGCCCACAAGGTTTTTGGAAAGCGCAAAAGGAAGTTTTGCGGAGTCCAGGGGCCAGACGACGCCAGGGACCCTGGCGTCTGGCCCTGGAGTCCGAGAAGGACTCTTGCCTTTCGGGTGAAACCGATTTTGTGGAGGCTTTTACTCCAAGTTTCGACCCCAAGGCTCAACATATAAATAGAGGGGTAGGGTAGCACCCAAGACACATCAAGAAACACCAAGCCATGTGCCGGCTACCCCATCCCCTCTAGTTTATCCTCGGTCATAGTTTTCGTAGTGCTTAGGCGAAGCCCTGCGGAGATTGTTATTCACCAACACCGTCACCACGCCGTCGTGCTGCCGGAACTCATCTACTACTTCGCCCCTCTTGCTGGATCGAGAAGGCGAGGACGTAACCGAGCCGAACATGTGCAGAACTCGGAGGTGCCGTGCTTTCGGTACTTGGATCGGTCGGATCGTGAAGACGTACGACTACATCAACCGTGTTGATATAACGCTTCCACTTTCGATCTACGAGGTTATGTAGACATACTCTCCCCTCTCGTTGCTATGCATCACCATGATCCTGTGTGTGACGTAAGATTTTTTTTGAAATTACTACGTTCCCCAACAGTGACCTTGAGCAGCATAGGTAATGTCCAACATGTAGTTTTCTATAGCTAGTCCCTTCTAAATCTTTTCAAAAAAATCCCTTGTAAATAACTTCTGTATTCTATTTCTTTTTCCTATCTTAATGAAATCAGCAGAGCGCATGTTTTGCATGGTAAAAAAGGAAATTTAGAAACCGGGGTAGGCATACAAAACTCCATGAACAATCTTACTCTTACGGATATATAAGGGCGGTAGAATGATTATGATTAGTCTTATACGTAATTAAAAACATTTCGTTAAAGAAACAAAATGGCAATGTATCAGTTAGTTGGAGGTCGTTATCTTCCAATGTTTTCATTCCTTTTCTGTAGGTATTGCTAGCTATGTCATTTTGCACAGTAAAGTACTTACATTTATACTCCATTCATTTATGTAAGGTGTCTTATTTTTGGTAGTGACCAAGGCACATTATTATATGAAATTTAGGACAAAATCACCCTTGTTAATTTCGTTCATTAGGGGCAAGTAAATCATTTAGGCAAAAGAAATAGATACACATAATCATGAGAGAGATAGTTTCCTTTTTCTATACAGGGAGAGATACATGCAATCAGGTGAGAGATATTTTCCTTTTTCTAGAGGGCCAAGAACGGAATTACAAGGAATTAGAACAAATACACCTTACATTGTGAAATTTTATCAGAAACTAAATACACATAATATAAAGCAACGGAGGGATTATTAAATAAAAAACATGACCATGCATTGATCCCAATGTTCTCTCTCGCTCTCATAATGGAAATTAAGTTGTGGTTTATTGAAGAAAGAATTGTAGGATAGAATGATGCAGTCCGACGAAATTTGGGCGTCACATTCAACGTTTCGAGTTTAGATAAACATATTGATGGGTGTGAAAACTGAAAAGCATGCGTTCATCTGCAACTGCTAGTCTAAGATGATGATAAAATAAGCATAAACACCATCATCACACCCTTCTCAGCAAACGTGTCCCAAAGGAGAAACCATCGTGTCGTGAGCAGAAATCAACTATGGTAGTTGGCGAAGATCAAAATAAGTAGCTAACTGATAGGTAGGTAGAACATGTAAAAATCAAAATTCAATGAACATTCTGATTATTACTCTTCTAGAGGGAAGATAGGTCAGCTATCCGTCTTCCATACTAGAAAATACATTCCATGAAAGAACACTTAATAACAAAAGTTTCATGAAATAGCTCAAAATTGTTTCATAAGTAGGTCTTATGGTGGTACAATCCATTTGTAGGCTTGTAGCTCCATCACCCATCTGCAAAGTTTTTCTTTTTAAACTATACAGGTTCTTTTTGTTTTTCAGCTGTTACATGACGAGGAAGAGAATATTCAGTCTGCACATTAAAACTGTAGAAAATTCAGTCTGAGAATGGAAGTACTACATTTTCTGTTGGTACTGCACGCATCTGCCTGTAGGTTTGACCAACAACTTCAAATACTGGGACCCAATAGCCGCGTCGGAGCTGGACCATATATGATCGTGGCCGGGTCAGTATAGGTCAATGTCTCGGTCAATAGCTACTAGTCAAAAATCAATCATTGGTTAGAAGGTTAGGAGGTGAATTATATTTTTCAGCCACCACCGAGACTGATCGAACGTTATGTTTGACTCGATCTGTATGACTAACTAATGCAAATTTTTCTTTTCGTGGTGGGTGATTTCCTTGTTGCTAGCAATACATCCATATTGTAACTTTGTTAATTTTGAAACTACATGACTCTTCTCTTAAGTATGTGTCTGCGACTACGTAAGTATTATGTGTGCGTCTTTTAGTCATTTCAAAAACATAATGTAGAAAAAGTAGAAAAAACATGGCTATCTAGTCAGCAGTGATGGTGGCATCCAAATTTCAGTGTGGACAGCTGAATTATAAACTACGCACTCAGACTTTGAAACCAACTCTTGAATCCCTCAACTTTCCATTATTCAATCGTTTGCTTCTGCGATAGAACTTTCGTGGAAGCTGCTTTCCTGTGTTCGTGAAAACATATTTACTTGTAGACCAAGGTTCGATGCAAGTGCTATCTCCATTTGGCAGCAACTATATATAGCCTACAGCTAGTTACTGCTTAGTAACGAAGATTTTTGCATTGTCGATTGATGGATTCTCGGGCTCTCTGCACCGTGGCCCTGATCATTTTATTCCTGCCGTTGTGCGGCTCGGACGACCGGCTTGTCCCTGGCAAGTCGCTGTATCCCGGCAACACCATCATCTCCGATGGTGGCACGTTCTCCTTGGGCTTCTTCAACCCCTCCAACTCCACTCCAGCCAAGCTGTACCTTGGTATATGGTACAACAACATCTCTGAGTTCACAGTTGTGTGGGTTGCGAACCGTGAAACCCCAGTCACCAACATCACTTCCTTTGCACCCATGCTCTCCCTCACCAACACCTCCAATCTCATTATCTCCGAAGCTAACAATAGTGTCCGTATCCTTTGGACGAGGGCCAACGTGACAACTATTTCCCCGGGCTCATCTACCCCGACGGCGGTGCTTCTGAACACCGGCAACCTCATCATTCGCTTGTCAAACGGCACCACAGTGTGGCAGAGCTTCGACCACCGCACAGACACGCTCCTCCCGGGGATGAAGATGCGGATCAAATACAGCACAAACGGTACTGGGGATCGTCTGGTTTCCTGGAAGGGCCCCAACGATCCCTCTCCAGGGCGCTTCTCCTACGGTGGCGACCCAGACACACCCCTCCAAGTATTCCTGTGGGACGGGGAGAGCTTGGTGACCCGTGGCAATCCCTGGACGGGGATCCAAGTGACTAGCGTCAGCCAAAAACAGCTAGCAGGGACAATGAGTTTTAGTGATCTTATCATGTACATCGCCGTGGTCGACAACGGTGATGAGATCTATGGCACATATAGCCTCTCTGAGGGCGCCCCACTCACAAGGTCAGTGCTGACCTACTCAGGTGAGTATTACCTCAAGAGCTGGAGTAGCAACTTGTCGGCGTGGGTTGTCCTTATGAAGTGGCCAGCTGTTGAATGCAACCTCCATGGTTACTGTGGCCCGTATGGCTACTGCGATGAGACGGCGGCACCAGTCCCAATGTGCAAGTGTCTTGATGGCTTCGAGCCAACAAACAAAGAGGAGTGGACTAGCGGCAGGTTCTTGGCAGGATGCCAGCGGAAGGAGCAGCTGCACGGGTGTGATAGTAACTTCTTGGCCTTGCCGGCCATGAAGTCACCAGACAAGCTAGCACTTATTGGAGGGGGCACAAGTACGTTCGAGGAGTGTGCGGCTGAGTGCAACCACAATTGCTCCTGTGTGGGGTACGTGTACCGCAACGCGAGTAGCGGCAGGTCTGGAGGAGACATAACGGCATGCATGGTATGGTCGGGGGTTGACACCGGAAAGGTAGGCATAGGCGGCGAGACACTCTATCTCCGACTTGCAGGCATGGATGCGGCAGGTGGTAGCAACTTTCAATTTTTCTGGCTTTCTACTACTGGTTTTGTCATTTCTACAATTGGTTTTGTCTTTGCTAATAAAAAACTTGTACTTTTATCAGTCATTCATATTTTATGATATTTTTGTATGACGCAGGTAAACATAGAAAGATTAATGCGGTCAGGATTGTGCTGTCGTTTTTAGGCAGTGGTGTTCTCGTACTCATATGCATCTCTCTTGCATGGTTAAAATGCAAAGGTATGTTTAGTTGAATCTCCTTACAAAAAAGTTGTGTCTGACGACCAGAATGCTGATTTGAATACATAAACTTAGAATTTGTCCTCTAGTACCACAATATACTTTAGTTTCAATAAACATGTAAGCCCCTTGAATATGTAAAACTAGAGAAAATAATTTTGACGTGGTTTAATGTGCGGTTTATACTTCATGGGATGTAACATTAACGTGCAATCTACTATATCAACTAAGATGGGCTAGCCCTGCCTCGCCCCTCACGTCGCCCCCGCGGGCGACCCGGGGGAAAACCCTAGCCGCCGCCCCTCGAGTCTCCTCCTCCTCTCCCCCTCCTCGACGCCGTCCATAGCGCCACCGGGCGAAGCCTGGCCGGCTAGGCGGCGGCGGGGCTTCTCCCCATCCTCTCCGTCTTGGCTGGCGCGGGACAGCGGGATTCAGAGGAACGCCGGGTGAACGTGGGGTCCGGCGGCGCGGCGGGCGGGTCTCCCATCGGCGTCGTGCGTGGCGCGGCGGTGGCGACCTGCGTGTCGTGAGGTGGTGGCTGCGTTTGCCTGACCGGTGGTCGCGGGTGCCACCGGATCTAGATCGGATCCATCTGGATCCTTTCTTCGGACTCCGTCGGCCGCCGCGGGGTGGTGATGATCGTTGCTGGCCACGTCAGATCATTGGATTCGGCGTCTGGAGATCTACAAGGAGTTCTTCTCGATCCTCCTTTCTGGTGGGTTGAGCCCCATGGCTCTTTCATCTTCGCGGGTTTCGGATCGTGGCTTGCCGGATCCGGAGTACACGGAGGTTTGGTGGCATAGCATGGGGACCGGAGGAAACTTTGGTCGGCGTGTTCGGCCCGGCATTGGCGACGTCACTTGACGCTGTTACCCTTCCTGGAGGCGAAGCCGAGGTCCCCCCTATCCACCCCCGAACCGCTCCCGGACGAAAGTCCAAAATTCAGTCTGGATTGGGCGGTGGCGGCGTCCTGCGCGTCGTATCCTCCATGGAGGCACCGTCTTGGGAGGAACTGCTATTTGGGGGAGAGATGTTGTGGATGGTAGGCTCCGAGTAGCTCCAGCGGTGGCGATGGTGTGGAGGTTGCCAGGTGGTGCGGCGTTGTATCTACCGCGTCATTGACGACGAGTGGTGGCGGCATGGTGCAACTGCATATCGACGACGGATGTGGCTGGATGGACGAGCGCAGGGTGGTCGAGCTGTCTGGCGCCATGGTGGGGTCGACGGCAGACCTGGCAAGGTCTGTGCGTCAGTACCTGCTCTGGAGATGGATCGGTGGAAGAAGGCGGCGGCAGCCTCGGTGAGTGCGCCGAACCAGCTTGTGACCCAGTCCCGGTATGTGGCTAGGATGGGGCATCCGGCATTAGATGTTAGGATTTGGTGCGATGTCTGTTTGGTATTAGGCTCGGACATTCTGCACCACTGCATCAAGGGGGTAGGAGAAGCGATAGATGTTGCCTAGATGGTGACTTCAGGCTTACTGATGTACTTCTTTGTAAGGTTTTTTGTGCTTAATAATTAATAAAGTGGCCGTATGCATCGTCCAAATGCAGAGGCCGAGGGTGCATACTCCTTTTTTAAAAAAAACTATCAACTAAGATGGAGTCCACATGCACATATGGTTGTAGATTCTCTACATGTCGATCGTAGTGGTTCCATGCTCCGGTGCAGATTTTTGGGACACGGCGACAAGCGAGGATGAAATCGAGTCCCTCCGCACATGCATTTAGATTGATGCTTATTATAGACATTAATAGAATACGTTAGAGATAAAGTAGTGGGAATTCAACGAATACTCATAGGATATGGCTCATGTCAGACCCAATAAATGCAGATGACATTAAGTGCAATTCATCGAGAGGCGAGTTTAAATCACGGAACGATTACTGATTGTGGGTGCTGACCGCCACGATTTTACATTGGAAAGTTATTTACTCCTAAAATACCAGTACGAGATGCATACTTAGCTAATTGAGTGGCTATTATTACCGGCCATTAACATGAACATGAAGACTTGTGAATTACAAGAGCCCTAAATGGAGGGACTAACCATCTGGGACAAATATATCTAGTACTGTAGCAGGATTTCAGAGCGAACAGAGCTGGAATTTAGAAACTGGGAGCGTTGTTTAGTCATTGCTTGGTAAGACGATCACATGGCCACACGTTTGGCCCTATTACTGATTCATCAGAGGCACTAATCTGCTAGCATGATTTTGCTGCCAGGAGAGCAATGAAGGCTGTTCTGTTCAGCATTGGCCCTATTCGATGATACACATACCATAAATAAATATGAAATGCCCAACAAAATTGACATGTCCCCCGCCCAAACAACAATCTGATGATCCTAATTATGATTGGATCTCAGATACCATGGAGGAACCGATGAACTATTGTGCACGTGCATGGAGCAGCACATGAGCACGAGGGTGAACAAAACACGAATCTTAGAGGATTGAACAGTGAAGATATGGACCTCGCCTGGCACCATGACCCATAGTGTATTTTCGTTTCATGCTCATGCTTCATATTATATGTCGATGGGGTTTGAAAAAACAAAGAGAGGTCAAGTTCGGGTGTTATAGACTCGAGGGTTGTGCGTGCACTATGTCAGGTGACAGCCATATTGTCCGTCCCACGATTTTGACATGGTGGCACTTGCCACGTCTGTTATTTCCTCTTGTTATGCAAGTTCATGAAGGGAATAACAATGAAATCAACAATTCCCGGGATCAAATACAACATTTTCTTTCTTGTGCCAATGGTACGCATCTTATAGAGGGGAAATGACTATACCATTGTGTAGGTGCAGGCAAGAACAGAAGATGGAGAAAGCACAAGAATCTAAGATTGGATGGTATAAGTACCTTCGATGAATTTGGGAACGAAAACACTTCTCATGATCAAGCATTGGCATTCGTGAAATTAGAAGAAATTGTCCTCGCTACCCAAAATTTTTCGGAAGGATGCATGATTGGACAAGGAGGCTTTGGAAAAGTATACAAGGTAGCTTGTTTAATATGCAGCTCTTGCTATTGCTTCCAGATTTTGTAAGTGATATTCTCGTATGTAGATCTCAAATCTATATTTCTCTAGGGACTGTTAGGTGGTCAAGAAGTCGCAGTAAAGAGGCTCAGTAGAGATTCTCAACAAGGAACAAAAGAATTCAGGAATGAAGTGATTCTAATTGCAAAATTGCAACATAGAAACTTGGTTCGACTTCTTGGATGTTGTAGTGAGGGAGATGAAAAGCTCTTGATATATGAGTATCTTCCTAACAAGAGCTTAGATGCTAACCTCTTTGGTACGTATTCTAATATAACAAACCATGATTTCCTAAGATAATTCAAAAACATTTATTACTTACATCTGTTTCCTTTTAGACGACTCAAGAAAACAATCATTGGATTGGATAACACGGTTTAGTATAATCAAAGGGGTTGCCAGGGGTCTTCTATATCTTCATGAAGACTCAAGGTTCACCATAATTCATAGAGACCTCAAAGCTGGAAATGTTTTGTTGGATGAAGATATGAAACCCAAGATAGCGGATTTTGGTATGGCCAGAATCTTTGGTGACAACCAGCAAAACGCAAATACCCAACGCGTAGTTGGAACATAGTGAGTATACATTGAAAAAAACTCATATTAACATCTTAATAATTTCAATTCCCATTAGATAACTCTTACAATTGAATTAATCAAATAGTGGGTACATGGCTCCTGAGTATGCAATGGAAGGCGTATTCTCTACCAAGTCTGACGTCTACAGTTTTGGTGTGCTGCTACTTGAGGTTGTAACTGGTATTAAGAGAAACTCCAATAGTCAAACCATGGGATTCCCTAGCCTCATAATATATGTGAGTACACACAAGACTTTTGCGGTTTGATTTCTAAAACTGGATCAAGTTCCAAATGAATACTGACATGATGTTCTTGGTTGTTTTAGTCATGGCATATGTGGAAGGAAGAGAAGACCGATGAACTGCCAGACTCATGTATCATAGATACTTCACCAGACGAAGTTTTGCTTTGCGTCCAGGTAGCACTCTTGTGTGTCCAGGAGAACCCAGATGATAGACCGCTCATGTCATCTATTGTGTTCGTCCTAGAGAATGGAAGCACCACACTTGCAGCTCCAAGCCGGCCCGCCTACTTTGCACGACGAATAGCTGAAATGGATCAAATGGGAAATAATATGCAGACTTCCGCAAACAGTCTTACTCTTTCTGAGATAGAGGGGCGATGAAGTAACAATTGTTTGTTATTTTGTATCAAACACTATGGAGGTGACCTGGCCACAAGTGATTGGGTTGTGGTGTTCTTATTTGCCGTTCTTACATTCGTTCTGTGTGTACCTGTAAAACAATAGCAGGACGGCCGGACAAAATTAGGGTGCATCATCTGTGTACGTAAGTACTAGACTTTTAGCGGTATGCAATATCCAGACTTCCATACTAAATTAGGCCGACGAATTAGCCTCCATGAAGAGTACGTTTCAATTCTAGCTCCATCAATCTATGCTGCTAAGTTTTTCTGCTCATATTTTTAAAACTATTCATGTGATCAACTTGGTAAGGTATGACTAGCGTGCTCGTACATTTGTGTACAGGCCTGACTAGTTTAACGTTTTACTCACTAGTCCGTGTGTAGCATAATGTTTCAGTCACTAGTCTGCCTAGTCAGTAGTGACTGTGGCATCCCAACTCGGACATGGACAGCTGAAATGTCAACTCCAAAGCCAACCTACTGCTAGCATTGTTCAATCATATGCTTGCGTCCGTCAAAGCTCTGTTTGCTACAAACTTAGCATAGCTAGTTAGATCCTACTACCAGGATTTTGGCCCCTGAGAGCACGATGGATTGGCCGGCTCTCACCTGCTGCACCGCGGTCATGATCCTTCTCTTCCTGCCGTTGAGTGCATCCGACGACCGGCTTGTCCTCGGCAAGCCGCTCTTGTCGGACGCCATCATCGTCTCCGATGGTGGTGCCTTTGCTTTGGGGTTCTTCGCCCCTTCCAACTCCACTCCGGCCAAGCTGTACCTTGGCATATGGTACAATGGCATTCCCGAGCTCACTGTGGTGTGGGTCGCCAACCGAGAAACCCAGCTCATTAAGAACACTTCCTCTTCACCGATGCTCTCGCTCACCAACACCTCCAATCTCATTCTCTCTGATGGTGATGGTGGCGGCCGTGTCATCTGGACTACCCAGGTGGCCACTACCCCGGCCTCGTCTACCTCGACGGCGGTGCTTTTGAATAACGGCAACTTCGTTATTCGCTCGCCAAACGGCACCATGCTGTGGCAGAGCTTCAAACACCTGACAGACACGCTCCTTCCAGGGATGAAGATCCGGTTTAGATATGTGATACATGGCGAAGAAGAGCGCCTGGTGTCTTGGAAGGGCTCCGACGACCCCTCACCAGGACATTTCTCCTACGGTGGTGACACAAACACTTTGCTCCAGTTCTTCCTTTGGGACGGGGCGCGACCGGTGGCCCGCAGCGACCCGTGGACGGGCTACCTTGTGAAGACGGAGCGGCGGTACCAGCAGGTGAACACCAGCACAGAAGTCATCGTCTACCTGGCCGTCGTCGACAGCGAAAAGGAAATCTACATGACCTACAGCCTCTCCGACGGTGCCCCACGCACCAGGTTTGTGCTAACTCACTCCGGTCATTATCAACACCACAGTTGGAGCAATAGGTCGTTGACGTGGGAGGTCCTTGGGCAGTGGCCGTCCGCCGAATGTAGCAGCTACGGCTACTGTGGCCCATATGGCTATTGCGACGAGACAACAGCACCAGTCCCAACGTGCAAGTGCCTAGATGGTTTTGAGCCGGCAAACATGGAGGAGTGGACCAGCGGCAGGTTCTTGTCAGGGTGCCGGCGGAAACGGCCATTGGGTGGGTGCGGTGACGGCTTCTTGGCCTTGCCAGGGATGAAGTCACCAGACGGGTTTGCGCGCATCGGCGGTAGTAGGAGTACGTCCGAGGAGTGCGCAGCTGAGTGCAACCGCAACTGCTCCTGTGTGGGGTACGCAACTGCTCCTGTGTGGGGAGACGTGGCAAGGTGCTTGATGTGGGCAGGGGAGTTGATTGACACTGGGAAGTTAGGCACAGAGCTCGGTGGAGAGACGCTCTATCTCCGGCTTGCAGGCATGGACGTAACTGCTGGTACCAAATACTAATTTCTCCCTCTTTTTCCTATTGGGTTTTTCATTTCTGTATTTCTCCTAATGGTTTCCTCTTTCTATTACTGGTTTTGTCAACATATGTCTAGATCTGTCTTTATATGTTTCTTATGTATTACATACATAGGTAAAAGGATAAAGGGCAATGCAGTGAGAATTGTACTGCCAGTTTTAGGCAGCAGTGTTCTCGTACTCATCTTCCTGGCATGGTTAAAATTAAAAGGTATGTTCACTTGGCATCCTTACGAAAAAAGATGCATTTGATCAACTTAAAAGAATTTCCAATTAACAACCCGATTCAGGCAAGTCGCATGGAGTTACAGACTACTCCCTCCGACCCTTCATCCCATAAAATAAGATCGTTTTTCAATCTATGTTAGTTGGAAGAATGATCTTATATTATGTGACGGAGGGAGTACAAATCAGCTTTCCGATCATTTACGCTTTTGAAACAAAACAACAATGCCTTGCACATTTAGCCAATTGGGGATTTGGGGGATTATTTAATGAATGACGACCTAGGTGGAATTTAGGGGAATAAAATTAGTAACGATTCAAATCGATTTACCTGCGAAGCTTGCAAGGATTCCGATGACTTCATAGAAAGAGTTTGGCCAGCTGGGCAGCCCCCTCGCCGCCGTCGCCAGTGCGTGGCCGCCTGGACAGGCTGGAAGTTGTGTGCCGGTCGCCGATGGGCCGTCTGGAGTGGACGTGGGAGGCACTGATGTGAGGCCGGCGGCTGCACTATGACGCGGCAGCCAGTGCCCGGTGGCTGCACTTGAGCACCTCCGCTGCATGCCTTTTTTTCCCGAGGGGCAAGCGATATGCGAGGCTGATGCCGGCTGCCTTTTTTTAGGGATGATGCCGGATGCATGTCGTATTTCTGTATTCGTATATCCGTCGTCGTGGGCTGGTCTTCATATAAATTTTTATTCGAGTAAAATGCATAATATGTCCTATAACTATCTGAGGTGTGTCACTTTAATCCTATAACTTTCAAAGTGCAGATTTGGGTCCCAAAACTATTTCGAGTCATTCACTGCAGGTCCTATGGCCAGTGCCCGGTGGCTGCACTATTTTTCCATGACGGCTTGTTCCTGCTGCCATCGAGCTTGTTCCAGACAAGGTAGAACTGATGAAAGAGAGATGAGATTGCAGGGAGGAGGGCTGCGGCTGGAGAGAGCAAACTGTTTAATGGACCAAATTGCAAAATGTATCAACCACCAATGGCGGGAAATCTTCCACCACGCGCCCTGGATCGTTATGGCACTGGTCCAAGTGACACGTCAGCCAACAATCACTGTTTGGGCGACCATAGGACCTGCAGTGAACGACTCGAAATAGTTTTGGGACCCAAATTTCCACTTTGATAGTTATAGGACTAAAGTGACACACCTCGAATAGTTATGGGATCTATGGTGCATTTTACTCTTTTTATTTTGCTCCAGACCTGGGCGGGCCACGGCCCACTAGGCCTTGCGGAAGCTCCACCAGTGGTACCTGAACATCGAGTTAGATTATAAAAAACCTGAACATGGAGTTCGACATGTACAAGCTAGCATAATATACCGCCCTTAAAAAAAAGCTAGCGTAATATACCACGATCAGCTTCAAAAATCTTCTAAACCTCTTGAATAAGTATAATTACAACAAATAATCTTTAGGTGGTTTTAGGTTTGGCCACCAAGAGAGCGATGTAATGATAATAGACAATCTACTAGAAAGTAGAGTCCAGATGTTAGAGTTTCTATGTGTGGATTGATTTTTGTGGTTGCTACTTCCCATGCTCAATCCAATCAATGTTCTAGAAAATACTCGATGTTGAAGGGGTTTAGGAAACAA
>NW_025227195.1:0-820 GCF_018294505.1 Triticum aestivum | reverse complement strand
GGAACGTTTTCCAGTGCCTGTTGGCCTAGCATGCCGGTGGCCTTGCATGCCGGTGGCCTTGCTGTGCTGCTATCCGGTACCTGTACACATAGGGAATGTTGTAATTTGAACCCATGACCATAGTACCAGTTTGGCAAGATGCTGAGGGGCATGCATAACAGGCTGATGTGACAATGGGCTGGTCCCAATCACTGAGCTTGTGAACTTTACGTGTGTGAGAGTTCTCACAAGTTGCTTGTTGCGGCGTAGGAGAAACTACAACAGAATTTCAGCCTAAGTGCAAAAATGATCTCAAACTGTAAGGGAACGTAGTAATTCAAAAAAAAAATCTTACGATCACGCAAGATCTATCTAGGAGAAGCATAGTAACGAGACGGGAGAATGTGTCCACGTACCCTCGTAGACCGAAAGCAGAAGCGTTTATGTAACGCAGTTGATGTAGTCAGACGTCTTCATGATCCAACCGATCCAAGTACCGAACGTACGGCACCTCCGTGTTCAGCACACGTTCAGCACAATGACGTCCCTCCAGCTCTTGATCTAGTAGAGGGTCGAGGAAGGGTTCCGTCAGCACGACGGCGTGGTGACGGTGTTGGTGATATGATCGGCGCAGGGCTTCGCCTAAGCACTACGACAATATGACCGAGGTGGTAAACTATGGAGGGGGGCATCACACACGACTAAGACAAATCTTGGTGTGCCTTTACAGTGCCCCCTGCCCACTTATATAAAGGAGGGGGAGAGGCCGGCGGCCAGGAGGGAAGCGCCATGGGGGGAGTCCTACTGGACTCCTAGTCCAAGTAGGATTCGCCCCCCCCCC
>NW_025227194.1:0-4660 GCF_018294505.1 Triticum aestivum | reverse complement strand
TCCAGCTTGATTCTCGCCGTCGTCGGTCGGTTCACGCTGCCGCCAGACGCGGCGCGCAGCTGCACGTGTTGAACGGGCTAGTGGCGGTGACCGCGCCCGACTGGTGGTGAATATGCTCTGCGCCGCCGACACTCGCGTGCGCGTGCTCGCGCTGAAGCTCCATCGGCTAGTGAATCTGCTCTGTGCCAGCGACCTTCACGTGCGTGCACGCGCTGGAGCTCCTCCTCCATGTTGCGAGGCCATGGAACGACGAGGCGGAGGCGATGCATACGGGAGCAGGAGATATGCGAGGAAGAAGACAAGGGATATTTTCGTCAAGAGCGGGGCAAAGTAGCAAACACGCACTACAATTCGGAATTTTCCCAAAAAAACTATGCGCACTACATTTCGGAACGGAGAGAGTACAATATGAAACTTTAAGTCATGACACATCTATTGATATTGATTTCAGATTGTGAATGTTGGTACTTTTTTCTATAAAGTTGATCAAACTTTACGAGACTTGACTTTAGTCAAATCTTATGTGCGAACTAAAAAGGACCGGAGGGAGTAATATATAAACTTTGGTCAGGAAGTGCGTTTACTTCACAAAACATTTTCATCTCCTTGGACTTGAGAGCCACCTTAACTCTCCCCCTCTTATTGTAGTACCGTAACTGTTTTAGCTTTCCATCTACTTTCTCCGTCTCATAATATAAGAACATTTTTCGAACTGTTTGTTCAGACCTGATGCTCTTGATCTCTCATGAAATCGCGCAAGAACTGTCCTCACGGACCATTGTAAACTTTTATTATCACTGTTCTCTTCCCACTTCAAGCTAATTCTACCCAAACATTCCGACGTGCAGCTGTAGAGAAATCGTTCAGGCACTAAAAAATAAACCCAGACTGAGACATATCTGAGATATGGCACTAAAAAATAAACCCAGAATGCTCATAGGGATGTTGTCCGCGCCTAGTTAATTTATACTCCCTCCGGTTCAAAATATAATGTGTACTACTTTTTCAAAAAGTCAAACTTTGACCAGTTTTATGGAGAAAATATCATTGTCCACACCAAACTATTATACTTTGCAAGAATTAACGGCCCAAAAGAGCGTGACTCATAAACATATTATAGGGTTAGCCGACTTTCCTGGTTTTCGTGTTCGTTCTTCGGATCTAGTTCCCATCGTGTTCCAGTTTCGTTTTTCTTATTCTTTTTTGGGGGTCTTTTCATTGTTTTCTTCTTTTCCTTTTTCTATTTTCTATTTTTTTCCTTTTCCCTTTTTGAGACATTTTTCTCTTTTCCCTTTTATTGACCTTTTGGTTTTGTTTTATTTTTTACTTCTTATTTGTTCACTTTTCCTCCACATTTTTTTCTTCTTTTTCTTATTTCATTTTCATTTTTATTTCTCTTTGTCCCTGTTTCGCTTTTCCTATTATTTTGTTTCCATTTCCCCCTTTTCTATTTCTTCATTTATTTCATTTTCATTTTTTGGTTTCTTTTTGTAGAGATTAATTTTGTTAAATAATTTGTTGGGGTATTAAAAATGTTATTTATGGATAAAAATGTTCAATGTATTATTAAAAAGTTTATCACTCCCATAAAAAAGCTTATCATATTTAAAAAAATCATTCTAGAATTTAATAAATATTCAGATCGTGTGGAACACATTCTTCATCTATTTAGTAAAATATCATAAGCTGTTTAAAAAATATTCATCTTTTATTAAAAAATATTGATCATGAACCAAAAAAATATGCATCATTTTTATAAAAAAAAGTCATCATGCATTAAGAAATTCATCTTGTATTTGAAATATCGCAGTGTATTAAAAAGAAGATCTCCGACACAACTAAAAATTATATCAAAGTTATTTGAATTTATTGTCTCTAGCTCCATCCTTTGCACTTTCACTTTTCCTCTAGCCTCGCCGCAAAAGCTATAGAACACCAAACCTGCGCAAGCTGGACTAACACCATAGCTTTTGAAAAGCCGCATGAGTCGCTCGTCCTAATGGATGAGAACATAAAATCGTTGAAACGCATTGTGGCCGGGGACACACACTTTGCATGGAAGGTTGTCGGACCGCTGCTTTGTTGCCATATTGTCGAGGAAGAGGCCAAGAATAGAAAAGAGTGAAACAGGATAACCACTTTCTGCCATTACCGCTTTGACGGGACAAAGTGTAGGATGATGATCCACATATCTAATACTTATGATCCACGAGACAACAACACCAGAAACACCTTGATGTGTGCCTGTCAGCCATGTTAACCACACCTGGACGGGGACAGAGTCATGCGACATTGCCTCCACCGTTGAGTCGCCACAGACATGGACACAGAAAACTAACCTGAGAAAAATTTAAACTACACTCCAACTCTGTTTCGTGTTTCCCTCGTCTCCTCGTGGCGAAGTGCCCACCGAAGACAAGGGGGGCCGGTAGGTGCAAACACGTGCGGAAAAATGGAGCTTCTCTTCCTAATGCCTTTTTTTTAGAAAGCTCTCTTCCTTGAGGCTATAGGGTCCAATCCAACCATATCCTTTTTTTAAGCAATGCAAGCATATAATATATCCTCTAGGATGCAGGGCTTCACAGTCGTAGAAAAGCAGTGCTCCGATGTATACTCTTGGCCCATATAAAGCAACAGCCCAGCCGAGGCCTGGTTAGCTATGCTTGGACAAGGCCCAGTTGTGGTCCATCGCGGCGGCCACGAGAACTGGGAGATGAACAAGGCACAGCCCCTGCCGCTCGTCTCTCGTCTTCTCCGCCGCCATGGCCTCCGACCTCGGGCAACCGCCGCCGGCGAAACGCCCGCCGACGGCGCCCACCACCATTACTGCTATCGGCGACGACCTCCTTTGTGAGATCTTCCTCCTCCTTCCCTCCCTTCCGAGCCTCGTCCGCGCCGCGCTCGCCTGCCGCACCTTCCTCCACGCCGTCCGTTCGTCCCCCGCCTTCCGCCGCCGATTCCGGGCACTCCACCCGCCGCAGATCCTTGGCTTCTTCTGCGACCCCGGCCGCGAAGCCGTCCCTCCCTTCGTCCCCCTCCGCAGCCGCTCCGACCCGGACCTAACGGCCGCCGTCCGCGGCGCCGATTTCCTCCTCACCCGGATCCCAGAAGACAGCGGCGACTCCACCCTCGGGTGGGAGCTGCAGAGCTTCCACGGCGGCTACGTCGTCCTCGTCAACAATGCCACCGACCAGATCGCTGCCTACAACCCCCTCACGCAGGCACTGCATCTCTTCCCCCACCCGCCCGAGGATATCATCTTCTCCATCTCCCCTGAGTTCCACATCCTCTTCTCGGAAGAGGACCAGAGCGTGTTCCGTATGGTCTGTGTCCAGCACCAGGACACGCCGAGCCTAGCCGTCTTCTCAACGGCGACCAGCGAGTGGCAGGTTTTTCCGTGGGTGGAGACCCCGCCACATCCTGAAGGCGACGTTCGCTTGTTCTACCCTGGCACGCAGCTGAATGGATTTGTCTATTGGAAACACGCGAGCCAAGCCTATGTGCTCGCTCTCAACACCGTGACAATGCAATTTTCTAGATTGAGCTTGCCGCATTTCTTGGCAGAGATAGAGGATATGCTGTTTAGGCTTGGCCAGACCAAGGATGGGAAGCTCTGTATGGTTGGGGTAGATGACTCTGACGCAAAGATAGGAACACTTGTTGTTCGTGTTTGGGGAGCCGATGATGACGGTGTTGAGAAATGGATGCTGGAAGATACTTTTTCACTGAGTACATTCATTGATGTCACTAAGTCTTCAACAGAGTATGATTCCACGGTGCAGATTGAGGCATTTATCGATGGCTTTGTGTACCTCTGTATTAAGTATGGTGAGCATACCGAGTCCCTCATATCCCTCTGCCTGGAAACAGGAAAGCTAAACAAGATATTTGATGATACATATACAAGCCCTGCTCATCCCTACTTCATGTCATGGCCTCCTTCTTTGGTATGCAACAAGGTGAGCCCGTGCTTGAGTACCCTGGTAAAGTATTTTCAGATGTTTGGTCCTTAGATTTTGTTAAGTTACTTCCGAGCATTGGATTATTGTATAATTGTGATAATCTTCCATTAATTCCACATTTTACAATTTTAGTCAACTGTTTTTTGTTTATTCATTACACAGCAATTGCTTGACACTGAATCTTGATAAAGTACCACACCATCATTTCTGATTTGCATAACTCATGGTACATGAGTTCAAATGCAGATTTTATATTGGTAGGAGGGTGCAATATTTAGCATGTGTTTGTGCAGATTTTATGACGGCACAAGGATATGCAGTGCTTGTCATGCCCCCTATCATTTGCCATTTCGGCAGATCATATGAGATGGCATTGGTGTTACAAATCTTATGTCATTACCATTTACTCTTGTGGATGCTAAACTTGTCTATCCTTGGAATCTATACTCCATAGCATTGCACGATTTGTTTGCGAAAAACTTGAATCCTTTACTTATGCTCAAATATCCTTTTTGGCTCTTAGGAGGATTCACAAACCAAGATTACTGGAGGCAGTGTTGAGGACGCTGGTTCTGTGGGAGCATGACAAAGAAACTCCCTCTGTTTTAGTCACAGTTCTGTGGGAGCATGACAAAGAAACTCCCTCTGTTTTAGTCACAGCGCCACAATCGCACATATTTGATTGATGACGATGAAGC
>NW_025227193.1:0-7204 GCF_018294505.1 Triticum aestivum | reverse complement strand
GTCCACGCCCAAGCCACGCCGGAGCCCGGACCAAGGCCGCCGCCCCGAAGTCCCATCCGCCGCCCGCAGCCGATGCCAGCATCGCATGCCACCTGCCATCCGTCACCCTCCGCTGCGAGCCCCCCCTGCGAGAGACGACACGGGAAGAAGAGGTCCCGCCGCCGCCGGGTCCGCGCGGGCTTCACCTAGCGGAGCCCCCCGGCGACAGCGAGGGAAGGGGAATGAGGAGGGGAAGCGGTGGAAGGGGACTGCGTCGCCGCCTGCGTCGCCCCGGGGAGGGAGCCACGCGAGGGCTGGACTCTCTTTGGTTTCCAGATTGAGGAGACTAAGAAAATCCTATACATATAACATTTGGTTGCTATGTTATAGACATTTTTAAGTGTAGGCCATTATACAAAGTTTTTTCTATCAGATAAACTGTTGTAGTCATACAAATTTGGTTACAACTATATATTAAAATTTCAGGTTTATATACTTTGAGAAAACAAAGTGCTTGTTTCAAGATAAAAAAATGATTAGAAAAGTTAAATAAAACATAGTATACCCAACAATATTTATAAAAGATTCTAGGAAAAACAATCAATGGGGCGTTGGTTCGTGCACATAATATGTGAGAAGTGTTCAACGAGGTATAGATTCAATATTCTAATACCTAGGGAAAGACAAATGATGCCAGACAAGAGCCATGTGTGACCTCTAATCTAGGCGGTGTTAATGCGTGACTGAGTTTCCAAGCAGGTGCAAGTCAAGTCAACCACCCACGTTCGCACTATTTCAAGGTCAACTCAATTAGTCAACCATCACCTTCACTATAAGTTGAGCTCACGAGATATAATCTGAGGGAAAGCTTCATGTGTCAATAGTAGCTATGAAACTACTCAAGATCATTATCGTCTTGGCCATCTTAGATGCTTTGTCTATCTCAAACATGTCGTGGCGGGTTAGTGTGCTAGGGAAGAAACCAAAGCAAGCGCCTAAACGGTCGAGGATAATGCCTCCGCCACCAAAGCCGTCCCGAGCTAGGGCCTCCGTAGTGCCAATGAGACCACCTCCACCACCAACACAAAAGAGTGGAATGCAGCAATTGTGCTCACCGCCACCACCAATGAAGAAGAGCAAAGTGCATCCAATGCCCTCCACGCCACTACCTCCACCACCAACGCAGAAGAGTGTACCGTGGCCATCGCGCTTGCCGTCGCCTCCACCGCCAATGCAAAAGAGCATAGCTCGGCCAATGCTCTTGCCGTCACCCCCACCACCGGCAAAGAAGAGCATAGATTGGTTGTTGCGCCCACCGCCACCTCCATCAAAAACAACATATCATTAGAGTGTGTCATCATTGGACACCATTTTTCCCTGTGCGACACCATTATATCCCACTAGCTTTGAAGTTTAAGTTTTCATATTCTTAATCTTGTAGTACCCATTTAGCACAGTAGACCCGAATGCAGATTGTTGTTGCTTCATCAAATAATGTTTCTTTATGTCGAGCATTGTTACCTGTGTTTGTTCAATTTGCGCCACAAGTTAAATAGACTGAATAGGCTAGGTCATATGATATTTTTATTTGGAATTGCAAGTCAACCATACTTAGTAGAAAGTTCTCGCTAGATATGCAAACCTATTTTTTCTCAATGCATATTTGATACAACATGTGGTATGATGGGTCACCGTTTGCCACATGGCAAACAAGAGCTCACTTTAAACCTTAATTTCCTTTTTCTCTTTCCAAGGGCTCGTCATTCACCATGAAATATTTTCTTTACTAAAAGAGTAAACGTGGAACTAAGTTTCACAATGAACAAGTCTTCCCTCACCACAAAACATTCTTCCAGGGAACCTAAGGTTCCTACAATGTAATAAAAATACTTTCCACAAATTTTCTGGCTGTAAGTTGGAACCAAAAACCAATACATTAAAATTAAGAAGTCCCAAAAAGTCCCTCGACTTGAGCAATAAACCTTTTTAGGCCAGGACAAATCCATATTGGTTCATATATAATTCAGCAGAAAATGTCATAACAGATTTAAATTATGTCACATATTATGCCAAGTGCTAATTTAGTGTGCATAACTGATATGACCATTCTGAATATACAAAAATTTAAATTTAAATTAAACATAACATCTAACGCTAGTTTTCTTTGAGGGAAAAACGAACAAGGAAGCATCAGTTGGTGCACATATCTGAGAGGCTTAACATTGATCAATGAGACATTGCTTAAATATTCTAATTCGTGCATCACTTGCTGCACCCTTTATGTGACACTACGAATGGCCTTGCTAGACCTAGATCTGGCAAAATATCTATGATTTCAGATCACAGTGTAACCCCATGTCACATGCATGCATGGGTTTACTTCGTCTCAGTGGAAGCCTGGAAGGCCTTGGATTCCAGACGGGGCATGTGTTTGGATCCCAGACAAGCCATGTGTGACCTTTAATATATATGGTGCCAAGCCGTCACCGATTTTCCGAGCTAGTGCAAGTCAAGTCAGCCACCTAATTTTTCGCTATTAATTTTTATTAATCAAGTCAACCACACATAGTTTCACTATACGTTGAGATCATGAGATATCACTAATACTAAGCCTTCTTTGGCCAGCATGGAACTACTCTTCAAGATCTATGCCATCTTGGCCATCTTAGCTGCAATGTCTGCCTCAAATGCAACGTCGCGAGTTTGTGTGCTAGGGAAGCAATCGAGAAACTTGTCAAATGTTGGTGCCCAGGGGAGCCGGCAGAAAAAAATGCCTCCAGCACCAAAACCGTCCCTACGTAAGTACGCCTCGCCACCAACAAAAGATTTAGTTCAGCAATTGCACTCACCACTGACTCCACCACCAGCACAGAAGAACCGAGAGCGGCCATTGTACTCGCCGCCGCCCCCACCACCAACAAAGAAGAGTAGAGGGCAGGCACCGCACTCGCCGCCGCCCCCACCACCAACAAAGAAGAGCAAAGTGCGGTCATTGCACTTAACGCCGCCTCCGCCACCGGTGTTGAAGAGTAGAGGTAAGCCATTGCATTCATCGCCATCGCATCCACCACCAACGCTGAAGAGCATAGTGCATCAATTGCGCTAGCCCCCGCCTCCACCACCAACGCAGAAGAGCAGAGCGCGGCCATTGCACTCAAGGTCGCCTCCATCATTCGTGTAGAAGAGCATGAGTGCAGCCCGTTCACTGTCACCTCCACCACCAACGAGGCAGTTCATATCATGGCCATTGCGCTCACCCCGCCCCTACTACCAACAACATTTCATCAAAGTAGCGCGCAATCAGCAGACCATTAGACCTTAAGCTTCCTTATGCTTAATCTTGTCTATTATCGCAATGTTGCTTCTTATAATCAAATAAAGTTCCATTTGCATGCCGGGATTCTGTTCATTAGTTTACAAATACCATGTACTGATAACTTAACAGAAACATGTTGAAGTCCTATCATGTTTTGATTTGGAAGCAATGGATGGTTGTCGGTTGTGGACGATTGTTACTAGGCCTGAAATTGCTCCGAACACTTGTTTCTTTTTCCAGGGAAAGCCAAGGGAGCATTGGTCCGTGCCCATAGGTCGTTTTTTGTATGAGAGGGAGAACAACATTGATCAATAAGACGTAGCTTCAATAGTTGTGTAACGTTGTTTACAAAATCATCTCCAAAATGCTTGCTTTTCGGCTTAAGGTGATACTTCCGGAGGTCATTGGTCCTACTCAAAGTGCATTTGTCCCGAGAAGATTGATAACGGATAACATACTCATTGCGTACGAGTGTGTGAATACTATAGAGATGAAGAAAGGAAAGTCCGGGTTATGTGTGGTAAAACTCGATATGCATAAGGCATACGATCGAGTTGAATGGTGCTTTCTCAAGAGGATGATGCAAAGGCTTGGGTTTGCGGACCAGTGGATCGAATTGATCATGGAGTGTGTGTCATCTGTGTCGTATAATGTCAGATACAACTCTGAGAGCACTGATGCTTTTACGCCAACACGTGGGCTGCGACAAGGGGACCCCTTGTCCCCCTATCTCTTTCTAATCTGTGTGGAGGCACTTTCTAGCATGCTTCAGGCGGAGGAGAACAATGGCACATTGACAGGGGTTAAGGTGTGTAGGGAGGCACCGCAAATATCTCATCTGATGTTCGCCGACGACTCTTTAATTCTTATGAAAGCATATGGCCCAAATGCGGCGTGCCTCCGAAGGGTACTGGATGATTACTGTGCTAGCTCAGGGCAGTTGGTTAGCGATGCTAAATCTAACATATACTTCAGTCCAAACACCCCGGTGGAGGAGAAAGTAGTGATATGTCAACACCTGAATATTAACACAGAAGCCCTTAACGATAAATATCTTGGGCTACCATTCATGGTGAGAATGGACAGGAGCGACTCTTTTGAGTATCTCATCGACAGAGTAAATCAGTTGATGATAGGATGGAAGGAGAATCTGCTTTCCACAGGGGGGAAGAAATGCTAATTAAGGTTGTTGCCCAAGCCATGCCGGTGTTCGCGATGTCTGTATTCAAAATTCTAAAAAAAATTGCAAAGAAATGATGGATGCAATATCGAAATACTGGTTGGGAGATGACGACAACCATAAGCGTATCCATTGGGCAGCGTCGTGGAAATTGTGTGTACCTAAAGAAAGGAGAGGCTTGGGGTTCAGGGATTTACACGACTTTAATTTAGCTCTCCTTGCTAAACAGGTTTGGAGGCTGCTCGAGAACCCTGATTCTCTTTGTGCACAGATTTTGAGAGCCAAATATTATCCGAATGGAAAGTTACTGGATGCCAAGGTGAAAGTGGAAGCTCGTGTACATGGCAAAGTATTTGTGCTGGTATTAATACGTTCAGGAGAGGGGCAATATGGCGCATAGGTGATGGATCACAAGTGAAAATTTGGGCTGATTCATGGATACAATCAAGTGTTGATGGCCGTTTCATTACACCACGAGGAGGAACCCTTTTGTCTAAGGTCTCGGAGTTGATTGATCCTGTCACTGGGTTATGAGATCAAGAGTTGATAGATGACGTGTTTTGTCCGTTTGATGCGCATAGAATTCTTGCAATTCCGCTGGCACCACATGGGTAGATGGAAGATTTTGTGGCCTGGAGGTTTACAAGGAACTTTACCTTCTCGGTCCGATCAGCTTATCATGTGGAGTCGCAACATCAATTTGCACGTTGGTACGAACGAACAGAGGGGGAGCCTTCCCAGCGCTACCCGGTGTGGAAAAAGCTCCGGACATCGCCCGCCCCAGCAAAGATTAAGATCTACACTTGGAAGGTTTTACACGGTTTCATACCATGTTATGGGGTTTTGGCAAATCGCCATATTGATACGTTTGATAGCTGCCCTATGTGTGTGGGTGGATGCGAAGACATTATGCATGCTTTCTTCACTTTCCCTAGGGCAGCTGAAATCTGGAGATGTCTGAATCTGGACGGGTTTGTGGAGGAGGCGTGTGATGCAGACAGGGTGGGCTCGGCAGCGTTGGATTATATTTTATGTGCTCCCACACATCAGACGTTGATCACAGATGTCCCAGCTCAGTTTCTAATCCTTGTGGGTATCTGGTACATATGGTGGGAACGTAGACAACACGTCCACGGGAAGGAAGTGCAGACCACGGCACGGGCCGCATTGTCGACCGCGGCGCTGGCAGCAAATTACTTCAAGGCTACGAAGAAGAGCACGACAGTGAGATCAGATGGATGGAGGAAACCACAGGAGGATTTCGTCAAGTTGAATGTAGATGCAGCTTTCCATGCAGATGCTCTCCAGGGGTTGTAGGAGCTGTTTTACGGGATTACAAAGGTGGATTCATCGCAGCTTCAAACGAAAGGCTAGAGCATGTTGCTGATGTAGGGATGGCGGAAGCATATGCTCTACGACATGGCATCCTGTTAGTGCAGCAGCAGATGGGGATTAGCAAGCTTGTTGTGGAGTCGGACTGCCTTGAGGTGATTGACACCATGAACAATGGAGGCTTTACAGTATCGGGCGCAGCAACGATCTATTCGGATTGTTTGATCCTTATCATAGGTTATACTTCAGTGTCTTTTGTTCACTGCCTTAAGGAGACAAACTCGGTCGCTCATGTTTTAGCTAGGCAAGCGGTGTCGGCTCCACCTTCGGTGTGGATTGACGAGCCGCCGGCTTTCATTGTAAAGGGCTTAGTGGATGATGCAACACTTTTTTGATTTAATAAAAGGTTTCCAAAGTTTCAAAAAAAAAGACGTAGCTTCAATATTTCTAATACCTGTGACGGTAAAAGTGCATATGGTGATTAGACATTTATAGGCTTCCTAACTATTGCATAACTTGCCCCATCCTTCATCGCGATATTTCGAATGGAAGGTATTCAAACGTGGCGCAACAGCAGGTTTGACGGCCCCGTGGAGCAACAATGACAAATAATTAATTCGGATCTAGAGTTACCTCCTCATCTCCGTCACGGATACATTTACGTCGGTTAATAATACTTCAAATCCAACCTAGTATTCCATCCAAATATACTACGGTCTTATAAAAGTTTATAGAGAGAGTAGCTAACAATTCTGTTGCTCGCATAAGACCCTTTCGTTCCTAGTACATGTTTTTCTAGATATCTGCCACTACAACCACGCTCTAAAACAAACACAGACGCACATACACAGTACTCCCTCCGGTCCTTTTTACTCTGCATATTAGAATTCTCTAAAGTCAAACTTCACAAAGTTTGACCGTATTTATATGAAAAAGTATCAACATCTGCCATGCTAAAGTTATACTCCCTCCGTTCGAAAATCTAATGCGCATAGTTTCTAACACACATACCAATGAATGTGTTGGCATTAAATTTTGGACAAGAAAGCCTCCACTCCATCTCTCTCACGCCCGGTCCAAGTAGTACTAGTACTACTAGTACCGATTAGTACTCCAGCCATGCGTTGCCGACGCTAGTCTCCGGTGCCATCGTCGTCAGGCGGCGCCTCCTCCGGCGTCGACGTTTGTCAGGCGGCTCCTCTTTTTTCTTACTCCTCCCCATCTTCTTCCTCCTCCTCCCCCTCCCCTCCATCCTTCAGCCAGCGTCACCGTGGTCAGCCGTACGCGGCCGCGGCGGCCGCCAAGAAGCCGTACACGGGTGCGTTGCTCCAGCTACTGGTGGCGGACTCGCTGATGCTTGCTGCAGTGGACGTAGAGAAGCCCGCCATGGAAAGAGA
>NW_025227192.1:22926-25265 GCF_018294505.1 Triticum aestivum | reverse complement strand
GCGTGCGCGCGCACCGCGGCGCTCGGCTCCGGAGTGAGGTCGGCTTCGGCAGGTGGTGGTCGATGGGCGGCGGTCGGTGGCTGCAGGTGGTCATCTCCGGGAGAAATCCTTGCTCTGGTCCTCTTCGGAGCTGGCGACGGCGGCGCCCGCGGGTGCCGTGATCTTTCTTGGAAGCGCCGTCGTGGAGGTGTGCTCCTCCTCCACACGGCTTTGCCTCCGGAGGGAAACCTTAGATCCGTTGGATCGGGCGATGGAGGCGTCTCCGCGTCTTTCTCCTCCTTTGGGGGCATTGTCTCGGAGCCGGCCATGACTGGGGGACCGGTGGAAGACGGCATCTTCGCCGTGGATGCACTAGTAGAAAAAGGGTCAAATGTGAAGCACATTAGTGCCGGTTTGAATTTGAGCCGGCACTAATGTGACCATTAGTGCCGGTTCCAACGGCTAGGCGGGCGGGCATCATTAGTACCGGTTCGTGGGCAACCTTTAGTACCGGTTCATGCCACGAACCAGTACTAATGAGGCTGTGTCAGGCTGTGGTCAGGCTGGGGCCCCACGAAGACCTTTAGTACCGGTTCATGCCATGAACCGATACTAGAGTTTTTTTGTAAGCTGATTTTTAGTCCCACCTCGCCAAGACAGAGGCAGTATGAGCGGTTTTATAAGCCGTGAGTGCACAGACAACGACGAAGAGTTGCAATGTTCACCTGCATGTTGATTAGCTTCAAGCCTTGCGGAATAGCATAGATTGCACTGAGCTATGTGCAGTGCAGTTTACACTATTCTGAATGGCTTGAAGCAAATTAACCAGCATTGCACCTCTTTTTTTATTTTTAATAATTTATTTGAACTCCGGACTTCTTTTGTGTTCAGTATGCAGCATTCAAAGCGACGTCATCAATTTCCAATATGTTCTGATATCAATTGTTGTTTTTCGGTCATTTACCTAATTGTTTAGAGAGCTAAATGACCGTGAAATTGAAAATCACTACAAAATGAATTCTGAAAATGTTGAAACTTGGCATGGTATCATCATATCACCTGCATAGTATGCGCGAAAGAGTAGAGAGGGTCACGGCAAAAACTGGACGCACTTCGTGTACAAACTGGACAAACTCTTTCTGAGTATCATGGTTTCGGACGAGAACTCATCTGTTACACGACCACTTCAATGTTTTTTAAATTTATTTAAACTCCAGACTTCTTTTGTGTTCAGTATGCAGCATTCAAAGCGACGTCATCAATTTCCAACATGTTCTAACATCATTTGTTGTTTTTCGATCATTTACGTAATTGTTTAGAGAGCTAAATGACCGTGAAATTAAAAATCACTACAAAATGAATTCTGAAAATGTTGAAACTTGGCATGGTATCATCATATCACCCGCATAGCATGCGCAAAAGAGTAGAGAGGGTCACGGCAAAAACTGGACGCACTTCGTGTACAAACTGGACAAACTCTTTCGGAGTATCAGGGTTTCGGACGAGAACTCATCTGTTACATGGCCACTTCAATGTTTTTTAAACTTATTTGAACTCCGGACTTCTTTTGTGTTCAGTATGCAGCATTCAATTTCCAGAAGAAAATAAATAGAAGAAAAGAAATAATGCAGAAAATAAAAAAACTATACAAAAAAACTACTCAAAAATAAATAGAAGAAAATAAATAATGCAGAAAAGAAAAAAACTATATAAAAAACTACTCAAAAATAAATAGAAGAAAATAAATAATGCAGAAAATAAAAACTATATAAAAAATTTGTTGGCGCGCTGTCCAGTGGGCCTGCCAGACCTTGGGCGTGCAAATGCAGGCCCAGAAGGGCCAGCAGGCTCACAGGGCAGCACGCCCTAGTTAATTAGGCACAGAAACCTGCTATATAGAGAAGCTCGAAGGAGCAGCCGTGGCTGGGTTTATAAACCAGTGCGGCTGCCCTTCGCTCGGCGAGGTGGGACTAAACATTGTGCACTGCCGGTGGCAGCGCACAACCTTTAGTACCGGTTGGTGGCTCCAACCGGTACTAAAGGGGGGGGGTCTTTAGTACCGGTTCGTGGCACGAACCGGTACTAAAGGGGCCGTTTCCCGCCCCTTGGCCTGACGAAAATTGGCGTTTAGTATCGGTTGGTGGCTCCAACCGGCACTAAAGACCCCTCCTATATATATGGAATCTACAAAAAAAATCAGTTTCATCGACCAGCAGTAGTTCTTCTCGATCCAAACTTCTTCGCCGCGCCCGTCGCCCCATCGCGCGCCGCCCTCGCCACCCCCGCCGCCCGTCGTCGCCGTCACCGCCGTCGCCCACGCCACCCGTCGTCGCTGTCGCCCCCGCCTCCCGTCGTCGCCG
>NW_025227192.1:19309-22916 GCF_018294505.1 Triticum aestivum | reverse complement strand
CACACACACACACCCACACACACACACATTGTTTTTACTTATTTTCTATTTTCTGTTGTTTAGATTAATGTTAGATAAATTACGTAGATAATAATGTTAGAATGTTAATGTTAGATGAATTATATGGAAAAGATGTTAAATATTAATGTCAAATATATTTACATGAATTAGAACAAGTTGAACTAGTTGAATTAGTATAGCTAGATATTAATTAGGTATATATATATATATGAGATTTGAACTAGTTGAATTAATATAACTAGTTTATTTTTAGTGTGAAAATTAATAGAACAAGTTTATTTTTAGTAAGAAATATTTAGAAAATTAACAAAATTAGTTGAATTAATAAAACTAATAAGTGTTTAATGTTTCACCTATGAACATAGGAATGTCGTCTGACGACGAACACGATTTCATTATGTGTGAATACTGCAAAGACCAGCGCGACCTGTGCGGCAGAAATTTTCTAGTTGATGATAGACGCTTCAGCATCAAGCTGGATGAGAACTTCGAAGTGGATACAGTAAGTCACAATGACAAGTCTTTTTTCGTAATTAAGCATGACTTATGCTTTATTTGCTTCACCTTTTAATTTTAATTTTTCACTATTCTACTAGCGTATCCCCTGCCATGCAAGAATTTTTGTCTTGGATAAGATAGGTTTCAGTCCTGACGAAACTATGGAGGTAAAAAGAGTTTACTTGAAGACCGAGCATGGTTATACCTTCAACGTCAAATTATACAATGCAGACACATACATCTATTTTGAATGCAAAACTTGGCAAGCACTATGCAAGGCTTATGTATTTGAGCCTGATATGGTTATCACCTTTGATATTCGTTCGGAAGATGATATTGAAGGTAATAGATACATCTGGGTCGATGTGCAGACGCCTCCAGTTCTACCATTATGTGAGTTTGTCAACCATATTTATGTCTTCGATATGAGATTATTTGAACCAGTTGAATAATTAATAGATCTCAATTTATATTGACAGCTTAGTTCCAATCAAGCAAACATGTCCGGCGCTTGGTAGACAGGACAGTCCACTATCCCGGGGCTGAACTAAACTGCGAGGAGACAAGTCATTATGTTTCATGGCTTGAGGATCTTGATGCTGTCAAGACAAATTTCTTTCCTGCACTTAGAAATGATAATACTCAAAACATGCGACCAATAGTGTTCGTACTGAACTACGGTCACATATATTTAGGAAAGATGGTAAGATTTCTACTATTTCTCCTCAGTGCATCTTTTACATACATTATCTTTTAAGCTAAACTTCATTGCTAAGTATGTTACTATACGATGTTCTTCAACAGGGACTCCCGATGAATGTTGTGCCTGATTGGATCGAGACTAAAGGTACCATGAATATTGTTAGCTTACGGCCAAGATATCCTACAATGCACTTTAGTGCATTCAGAATTTCTAATAGCGAGCAATGCTTAATAGTAAAAGACTGGAGCAAAATTGTGAACGATCACAGAGAAGTACTAGGGGGTAGCAATCAGAAGCGCAACCCATGATTAGGAGACAGGTTCATCTGCATGCTCCAATATGATGAATCAGCAAAGCTATACATGTTCTATGCTATTTTACCTGAGAGAGAGCAGCAGGAGTGATTAATTAGCTAGTTCATGCTCTTAGTACTTGTTCTCTCATGTCCGTGTTCTTTGTCCTGAACCTAATCTCAAAGAGTGATTTGCTTTTGTGGTGTTATGAACGCTTATAATATCATTACCATGTTGAACTCGATGATATCTTTGCTATGAAAACCGTTGGTGATGATATATATGATGCAAGAGTTTTTATATTAATTAATATGATGATGATGATGATGATGATGATGATGATGATGAGTTATTATATCATTTATGAAAGAAATTGCATATTAGTTCAACTGGATGGATTCTAGCTAAGTGATTAAGTATATGCCATATCCATATTACCTCGATCACTTAAGTAGGTGATCAAGTATATATAATATGGATATGACATATACTTGATGACTTAGCTAGGATCCACACGCATCCAGTCAAACTAATCACCTAATGGTTTAACAACTCATTATAATGTAAAACAATCACTAAATTAAATTGAAAACACAAAATTAAAGTAAAAATAAAAAATAAAACTAAAACATTTAGTACCGGTTGGTGTTACCAACCAGTACTAATGTCCTACACGCTCATGGAGCTGGCTCGTGCCACGTGGTTACCCTTTAGCACCGGTTCGTGCTGAACCGGTACTAAAGGGGGGAGCCTTTAGTGCCTACAATTTATTGCCGGTTACCAAACCGGCACTAAAGGCCCTTACGAACCGGTGCTATTGCCCGGTTCTGCACTAGTGATGGGCGGCATCTTTGTTGCGTGATTTGCTGAGGTGGGGCATTGGTTTCTGTTCGGCAATGATGATGACGTCGCGAGGAGCTTGGGTCGCGGCATGGACTTCGGTAGTTGGCTCTTCTCGGCGTGTCCGAGGTGCTCTTCCGTGGCTTGCGTAGGCACGTTCGGCGCAAAGTCCTGCATATTTCCCTTGCGATGCTCGTCGTCAAAGTCGGAGCTGTCGGTCGCTTGCACGTGTGGCCATTTGTTGGCATGTGCCGCCACGGTTTCTGCAGCTGTTTGTGGGTGGCTTCGATGATGGAGCTCTACGGTGAAGTCGGAGTCGCCCGTTTGAGGCAACCGGTGATGACGATGACTCTTGCGACTCCTCGGCGGATGTCTTTCTTCTTTGCAGCTTTGTGTTCCATGTCGGTGGCCAGGTTGGCCGAAGGTACCCATGTCATATGGGTTGGGTTATATCGGTTTTAGCCCGGTTTTCCGTTAATTAACCGGGCAATTATCTTCTTCTTAATCAATGAAAATGGCAAGTCTTTTGCCTCGTTTCAAAAAAAAAAGTTATATGTATATTGCATGTTGTTTTTACTCCATCATTAACCCGGAAATCTATCTTAACATTTAACATTAACTAGGAGACTCGAGTGCATTTAACATTTAACATTAACCTTTTTTGGAACTTAAAAAACAGATACTCCCTTGTTCCTAAATATAAGTCTTTTTAGAGATTTTAATGTAGACTACATATGGATGTATATAGACGTAGTTTAAAATGTAGATTCATTCATTTTGCCCCGTATGTAGTCCATATTAAAATCTCTAAAAGGACTTATATTTAGGAACGGAGGGAGTACAAAGTAGGTCTAAAGAGATTTGACTACCATGGTTAGAAGTATTAGGCGATCGCCTTTTGATAGTAGTTTGACACGACAACCAGCAAGCAATTTTCTACAATGTTCTAAGATTGGGAGAAAGGCATTCAATGGCGGACATGCGGGGGATAGTGGCAGTCTGAGGTAAATTTGTAGGAAGGAGGGGGTGGTGCAATCTAGGATATTAGTACTGGTGTTGGTATTTCATTGATCTACATGAAGGGAAACGAAGGTTGATTTTGACAAATTTTGATACCAATACCAGTAGCGAGTGCAAAGTCATTGGGGAAACATTTTCATGTCTCCATTGATTCACTGAATTACAATAGCATGTGCTCCGGCTGCTGGACGACGGCGGCATCGCAGATGGACTTCCCGGTGAGCTTTCTTGG